>NC_051863.1:181918335-182218335 GCF_015732765.1 Culex quinquefasciatus
AATGCTGAAGTTTGGAAAATCTGATGGAAAGCGCCAAACTTTTAAACTATCAATTTTTAACTTCATCAAAAAATATTGTCCCAATTCACACCCAACCAAGCCTTCGCACTAAACCACTCTCACCCCCAACCCATGTTCGATTTCCCATTCATTCCAGGTAATGGACGACCGCTGGGAGAGCGAAGTGATCGAGTACGGGGCAATCAACATCACCGGCTTTCGGATAGTGGACACGAGCAAAAAGTACGTCAAGGAGTTCTTGGACAGCTGGAAGCGGCTGGACCCGGCCACGTCCCAGGGCGCCGGCAAGGAGCTCATTTCGGCGCAGGCCGCCCTCATGTACGACGCCGTGTTCGTGCTGGTCGAGGCGTTCTCGAAGATTGTGCGCAAAAAGCCGGACCAGTTCCGGGCGTACACGTCCCGTAGCCGGGGCCAGCAAGCGTTCAGCCTGCCGGCGAACGGGACGCGCACCATGGACTGCAACATGTCCAAGGGCTGGGTCACGCCGTGGGAGCACGGCGATAAAATCTCGCGATATCTGCGAAAGGTAAGCTCTTTGCTTTACATTGTTTTGAGAGGGGATTAAAAAGTGCAACCCTTTTGAAACCCCAGGCTGGTTCAACGTTCTTTCTCGTTAAAAATTGAAACTGCTCAACTCAGACGATTGGCGTTCAAATTCTGAACCAACCTGATGTAGAGTCCTACAAAACTTGGTCCATCTCCAAGGCATTAGCAGCTTTATGACATCGCCTCCACACACACACGGACACAAATCCGGATAAAAAATAAAGTACCTGGCACCGGTCGGTCAGTCGTTCGGTGTCCCAGCAGCACTATCAGATTCCCGCTGTAGGACACCCAAGCACTGCAGAGATGTGTCGCTGTCCGGAGTAGTGTTATTTATCTCACACACGACACCAAACAGCTCTCAGGTGTTGCCAACGCTGCTGTGCTGTGTTCCGTCGTTGATACACATCTGGGATTGTGTCCTAACTTCCGTCCCGTTTGTTTTTTTTTTTTTTGCAGGTGGAAATCTCCGGCCTGACCGGGGACATAAGATTTAATGAAGACGGCAAACGGCAAAACTACACCCTTCACGTGGTCGAGATGACCGTCAACAGCGCGATGGTGAAGGTGGCCGAGTGGAGCGACGAGGCCGGCCTGACGCCGGTGATGGCCAAGTACACCCGGCTCAAGACGGACATGAACTACGAGCGCAACAAGACCTACATCGTGACGACCATCATCGAGGAGCCGTACATTATGCTGCGCCAGCCGGAACCGGGCGAGACGCTCGAGGGGAACGACCGCTTCGAGGGCTACTGCAAGGATCTGGCCGACCTGGTGGCGAAAAAGCTTGGCATCAACTGTGAGTGTGTGGGTCGTGGAATGGGGCGGGGGGGTGCAGGGTTACCTGAACGTAGTGGCACTTTAAAGGTCCATTGAACAAAATTACCTTTTTTTCTATTTGGGAGTTTTTGAAACCGCCTTGGGTCAGGAGTATTTCAAAAAACTCAAAAAGCAAAATTTAACATTGTTTTTATGATACCTTTTTACAAAACTCCAGATTTATTCCAACGTTCAAAACATTCAAAATAAAAAGCTTGAAGTTAAATTAAAACAGTTCACACATCAGTGTGTATAACTATCAATACCTTAAACATATTAATTTATCAATATTAATCAATATTTTCTCACAAAATTTTTTAACAATAGAAAAATAAGTATCCTAAAAAACAATCAAGGATTGTCCACTACAAATATTGTTGAAGTTTCTAAAATTTCTGGTCGAGAAGAGGATACCAAAAAAAAATATTTTTCATTTATTTTTCATGCTAATTTACCAAAATATATCTGACAAAATTAAACAATCTTTTGTTTTTTAATTACAAAAATAGAATAATAAACGATTTAAACAGTCTTCAAAATAATTTCAAATCGATCCTACAAGATCCTTTCAAGGATAACTATTATTATGCTATTGACATAACATTGATTTTTCCTTTTTTTTAGGATAATTGAACAATATTAAAGAAGCTATTCTAAATTTAAATGAAATTCAAAATCCTGCCAAATATCGGATTTGCAGCAATTTTGGTCGAAATAAAGAGACCGATTTGATGTTATCTTACAGTTCATAAAATCAATGAAAAATCTGTGAGTTCGTGAGACTGTGACGTCACGCTAGACTATTTCTTGAATACTGAAAATTCAGTCCCAAAATATTTTTTAAAAAGGTTTAATGATTGATAAACCTTAGTCATTAATGAAACACAATACGAGGTTATAAGAAAAAAGATCTTTTGATAATTGATTTAACATGCTTAAATCATATTTTGAAAAAAATGAAAAAAAAATCCAAACGCAGCCTGTCAAAATAAAAAACTTTCTGGATTGAACTCCGAATAAAAAAAATCCTACATTTATAATTTGCTAAATTACATTCCAGAAAGGACCTTCTGAAAAATTAATCTAAGTTATGTTAATCAAGGCTCAATCAAACCAAAAAAACAGCCATCTCAGTCAAATAAAAATGGAGAATTTTAAAAATTTCCTATGAAAACTCAATTTTATCACTAACACCACTGTTTCAGCTACTGCCAGCGATAAAACGTCAAACCTTTTGCATTGCTCAATAACATCAATTTTCATGCAAAATCTATAATTTTCATTAATTTGACTTTGTGACGTAAGCGCCATTACGAAGAAATGTATTGAAATAAACCGCCGCAAAAATCACATTTTTTTAGTGAAAAAATAAACACACGTATTAATGTAAGTAATATTTTTTCATTAAAAAACAGTGGTGTAAGTAATAAGATTGAGTTTTCATAAGACAAAACAACAAATTTAAAAGAAAAAAATAAGGTACAAAATCATCGTCAATTATTGTGGGTTATGAATAAGACTTTTTTTTCATAAAATATGTACACGGGAAAAAAACAGATCGTTTAATAAACATTTTTGCTCAAAATGTTGAATTCCCAAAACACTCATTTAATTATTATTATTTTTTATTGGACTTTATTTCATATTTTTGAAGTATTGTCATGCATAAACTTCAGATACCCCAAAAAAAATATTTTCGAAAATTATACCTCTTGTTCCAGATTTTGCAGCATCTTAAAGATTTAAAATAGTGCAAAATCTTGTACAGGAAGTGTAATTTCCGAAAAAAAATTGTATAGGGTATCTGAAGTTTATGTATGACAATACTTCAAAAATATTGTTTAGGGTGTTCATTTTATCGGCAATCGAACCATTTCAAAGCTGTTAAGATAAATTAAAAACTTTGCGGAACAAAAAGCACTTCTGCAAAAGATTAATACAATTTTCATATTTTTACACTGTTGCTGGTTGCTGAATACAATCTCTTTTGTTCGATTTTCAATGTTTAAAGAATAAACTTTTGTTGATTTTTCTGCTTATTTTAATATAACAATTTGAAATGCTTGGATCCTGTTTTGGACATATCATAATGTTGTGCTTGATTTTCAAACTAGGAATTAATTTTAATGAATGATTTTTTTTTTCAAAATTTTAATTGAAAATCGAACCACGAGCTTTCAAAACGATGCGAGTTCAAAAGTAATTGCTACATTAGTAGCACTGAAAAATATATCTTTTACCAAATTTATGCATTAAAAAGCTGTACGTTAGCAACCTTCAGATAAAAAATGTCAATAAATAAACATTTTAGGAAGTATTCGCTTCTTTTCTGAATTACATTTTTGCATTTCTTGCATTTTTTTTATTTTTGAAAGATTTTACCTTATAATGTGTTTAACTTTAAAACGATGCACTATGTCCAACACATTGTATACAAATTTTCAAATGCAATAGTTTATTTTTTTTATTCAAAAATCTATATTTCTCAATAATTTTGATTTTTACCATCCTGAGATCTAGCGCAAAAGATTTTTTTTTTTGAAAGTACTCAAAACATTTATAAATCGATCGCAAATCCTTTACCTTTCTTAAGTAAAAATCAAAAATCTCGATATTTATAAAAGTTGTATAAGGTCGTTGCAAATATTTTTTCAAAGTTTATGTCCCTCGACTCTGGTCGGGGTCAAGGGGGAGGGAGGGCAAAAAACAAAAAAAAAATGAAATAACAAGCCATGGCCTTAACATTTGTATGATAAAATTGTTTTAAAGTGCATTTTACATCTGCCTAGTTGTTTTGCAATCATTAGTTTTCAAAATATCTAAATATTGAAGAGATTTTTTTTTCGCTGAAAAAATTACTTTTTACGGTGCAGTACATTGAAATTCCAAAAAAAATTTAAATATTTTTGATCTGACAAAAAATAAAAAATAAAGGTTAAAAAATTTAAATAACAGGCCACGGTTTCAACAATTGAATAAAAAAAATGTTTTAAATGCATTACTCATCTATCCAGTTGTTTTGCAATCAAAAGTTTTCGAAATTTCTAAGTATTGACGAAAATTTTATTTTTGCGAGAAAAAAAAATGTTTTTTCGGTGATGTACATTGGAATTCTATAAAATTAAAAATATTTTTTAATCGAACCCAAACATGCTAAATATGACTATCAATGTCTGCATTAGGGAATTTTAGATTATTTTTAGTTGATTAGCTTTCTATTTCCATTGAAATTTTCAAGTTTTTTGATAAAAATTTGTTTTGCCCCCTGATTTTTCGGACCAATTTTGAAGGGAGGGGGGCGACATAAACTTTGAAAAATATTTGCAACGGCCTAACTTTTTTTTTAAATCTCTTATCATAACCTACAACTTTACCCAAGACATTAAGTCGATCATAAAATCCCTTCTAAAGGTACAGATTTTCATATATTCACTTGCCCATTTTGTACGATTATCCCGAGTGTCTTTTAGAAGACTTTTTCCGAGAAGTGCCATTTTTTCGTTGATTGAAAATTAGGGCGATCACGGTCGGAGCGATTCGGAAAATCTAACTTTCCAGGATTTGTTTAATCTTCTAGAAGGTTGTTGGGCATAACAAAAAAAATAAAACGCTAAAAAAATCTGAGTTTTTTTTCTTTAAACTCAAATTATCTTAATTTGAAAATGCCTCATTTTCATGGGAAAAGTGTAAGGAACCACCCTAGCAAAATTAGATAATTGTCTGAACACATATGTTTTTCCGTGCAATTTTCCCGCAGAAACTTGTTCTGCACTCAGAAATGATCCAATGTGTCAATATAATTTTTTGAGCTTCATGATTACACAGTAAAAAATATTGTAAATTTGGAAGCTGTAATTTTGCAAGGTTGAATATTACCTCATTTATGATGTAATTTTACCACAATTTAGACTGAAAAAGTGACATTATCCAGAAAAGTAAAATTAGACATTTCCAGAGGTAAAATTACACCTTTTTCTGACATAACAGATGTACCCCTTCCCTGATGTAATATTACCATGATTTTTTTTTTTGTGTGTAGATCAAATTTTATATTTCTAAAATATTGATTTTTCATAATACGAAAACTTTTTGCAAACCCTTACCATAATTTCACCCAAACACCACTGGAGGTCATACAATGGTGTCCGAACTTGCAGATGTGTATACAGAGGATTGGTCCATGAAGCTGCCAAGTCCAAGCCCGGCCACAGGAGCACAAAACCCTCTTCCTCTTTTGGTTCCCAGACCGGGCGGTGTGATGTATGGTACCCTCGGTGTTTATTGTTATTTATACCTTTTTTTCGGAAAGAGCAAAAGTCCCGGAATAAGGAGGTGGGGAGGGGGGGGGGCTTCTGCAGTGTGATGTTTCTTTCTGTTGAGCAATTTTATGGCTAGTGGAATTTAATTTTCATTTCAGGAAAGATCCATTTAATGATGGCCGTTTCATAGCTGGGCGCCGCCGCCGGATGCTACCTGTAATTTTTCAGCCGAATTCCCTCTCATTTCACACGGAGAGGCTTGGAACTTTTCCAAGATTTTCTTCAACGTTTTTCTTTTTTTTAAGGCTAAGGCGCAATGAATGATGGCGGGCAATTTTGTCGGTTTATTTAGCTTTTGTGGTGTGTGTGGGCGGAATGGTCGTATTGCTTCTTCAGTTCAGCAAACGATTTCGCTGGAAGGATCTAATTTTGATGCATTGACGTCGCTTTCGGTTGAAAGCATCTGAATTGAATGTAGTGATTCCGGGAAAAGACGAATCAAACGGTATTTGGTCTTTGAGTCAGACAAAGCCAAGACCATTCCTATATAAGCTCCTCACGATTGTTCCAATTCTGTGTAGCAGCTCAAAAAGCGTATTCATGGCTTTGTCCGAATCAATTTAGGCTCACGGACATATTTTGTTCATAGGTCTTCATCGATTTCATATTAAAAAATTCAATTTTGAAAAAAAAATTGCCCAATCTCAAGGCACTAGCAAACATAAATTACCTCCATTAGTTTAACTTATCATCGTGACCCAGTGGATAAAAGAAAACGCGGAAAACCACTCGGGTCAATTAAAAATTTCCCATTTTCCTGGCCGGGTACGGCAAACCGAAGCAAAACTACTCCACCCTCCCCCCTCTTCCCCCTTTGTTCACGCGAATGTGGTTTTGGTCACTGTGGTAATCTCGCTGTCAAACTACGACTAACTGGCGAACCCGCTCCGTGGCACTCGTGGTGGCCAGTTGTTGCAAATAACAGTGCACAACACAGTGTTGCATTTGGCGAGCTAGAGGCGAGTGATTTTGTGAAACCGTAGGGGGGAAGTACTTTGTACTGCAGGGTAAAAGCATTGACTTTTTTTTAAATTATTATTACAACATTTCTTTTTTAGCGGTACGGTCCTTTCTAATATTTCGAGATTTTCACTAAGACACGTTTTTCAGTGATTTAACGCTCGATTTCATGGCGTACTCAAAATTCCTTGAAAAAAACGTATTTTTTATCAAAAAAATGTCGAAAAATAGTTTCCAAACCACCTGCCATTTCTGTACTTTTCGAATCTGCAGTAACTTAGCAGAGTATTTCTTTTATTTAGAACAATTTTCAATTTTTTACAGTTTATGTTTTTTCCTAACTTTGCGCATAGTTAAAATTTAGAGTGTAGAGTGTAATATTATACAAAGTTGTCAAATAGACAATTACAAAAATGTTGACGTTTAATTATAAAGTTTGCAAGTTTTCTTAACTTTTTTCAACTTTTTAACTTTTGCAAAAAAAAAACTTAAATCGAAAATTCAACAAAATTTAAAAAAAAATAGAATCAACCCTAACATGCTGAAAATGATTCTAATCGCAGGGGATTGCATTTTTTATTTGTTTTAGTTGATTACGCTTTAATTTCTATTAAAAATTTAACATTTTAAAAAAAAATTGGCTTCCTGATTTTTCAAAAACGGAAGAGGGGTTTGGGAAGTTGCTATGTGAGTTGGCGGAGAATGACCCGATGAAATGAAATTTTACAAGAAATAACTCAGATAAATGAAAATAAAAAAAACTTGCTAAAATACCATTAGTTCATAAAAAAGTATAATAAAATGTCTAAGAAATATTTTTTTTTAATTTCCTACACAGAAAAAAATGATGGTAATATTCATAAGGAAATGGTGACGGATTTTGTGTCAAAAAAAAGTGTAATATTACATCAGGTATTGGTATCAGTTCCCGACATTTTGTGGGATCCGGCGAAATATTACGTAAGAGGGTCTAGAGCAACTTTTTTTTTAAGATTTAATTTTTGATTTTATAGGAATTTTCTTCTGAAAAGTCGATAGAAATCGATGGGTTCATGTTCATATCCATCAAATTTTGTTATGAATGTGCCTCAAGAGACTCTAAATTACATATGAGCAAATATCCACGCAATCGGTCTTTTTTTGGAATTTTAATTTTTGTATTTTTTAATCCGACTGAAACTTTTTTGGTACCTTCGGTATGCCCAAAAAAGCCACTTTGCATCATTAGATTCTCCATATAATTTTCCATACAAATTTGGCAGCTGTCCATTAGGGTGCCCAGAATATGGGACTTTTTTTCAAAACCTCGCTCCACAAGCTGAATATTGTTCCTTGAGCTATTTTAGAACTCTGGGCCAAATATGAGCAAAATCGGTCAACATTTACCCATTGATACTCGGAGGTGAAGTTTGTATGGGAAAAATCGAAAAAATGTATGGGAATCCCAAGTTTCTTACGGTTTGGTCTGCATGGTGCGCAACTACCATCCAAATATTCTTAAAAGTGAGATTCTTATCGGAAATTTAATGCTCTACAACTTTGTAGAACACACCAAAGCTGTAAAACTTGATCCTGAAAAGTTATTGGGAATTTAAAAAAGTCATTTTTGTATGAAAAAAGTTTTTTTCACCAACTTTAGGCTCGAGTATCAATGGGTTAAACTCATCCAATTCCGCTCAAAATTTACACAGATGCTTAAAAAAACCCAAAAAACCGTTTTCCGCTTGTGGAGCAGGGGGTCATTTTTTCTGGGCACCCTACTGTCCATACAAAACTGATGTATGAAAATTGAAAAATCTGTATCTTTTGGAGGAATTTTTTGATCGATTTGGTGTCTTTGGCAAAATTGTAGGTATGGATATGGACTACACTGAAATAAAATTATACACGGTAAAAAATTTTTTGGTGATTTTTTATTTAACTTTTTGTCACTAAAACTTGATTTGCAAAAAAAAACTATTTTAATTTTTTTTTTATTTTTGTATATGTTTTAGAGGATATCAAATGCCAACTTTTCAGAAATTTCCAAGTTGTGCAAAAAATCTTTGACCGAATTATGAATTTTTTAATCAATACTGTTTTTTTTTTCAAAAAATCGAAATATTGCTCGTAAAAAATTTTCAACATCATTTTTCGATGTAAAATCTAATTTGCAATCAAAAAGTACTTTAGTGAAATTTAGATAAAGTGCACCATTTTCAAGTTAAATCCATTTTTAAGTGACTTTTTTGAAAATAATCGCAGTTTTTAGTTTTTTTTAAATTAGTGCACATGTTTGCTCCCTTTTGAAAAAAACATTTTTGGAAAGCTGAGAAAATTCTCTATATTTTGCTTTTTTGATCTTTGTTGATACGACCCTTAGTTGCTGAGATATTGCCATGCAAGTGTTTAAAAACAGAAAAATTGATGTTTTCTAAGTCTCACCCTAACAGCCCACTATTTTCTAATGTCGATATCTCAGCAACTAATAGTCCGATTTACAATGTTAAAATATGAAACATTCGTTAAATTTTCCGATTATTTCGAAAAAAATACTTTCAAAAATTTTAAATCAAGACTAACATTTCAAAATGGCCAAAAATTAAAATCATAACTCGGCCTAAGATTTTTTGCACAACCTGGAAATTTCTGAAAATTTGGCATTTGATGTCCTCTAAAATATATAAAAAAAATTAAAAATAGTTTTTTTTTTGCAAATCAAGTTTTAGTGACAAAAAGTTAAATAAAAAATCACCAAAAAAATGTTTACCGTGTATTATTTTTTTTCAGTGTAGTCCATATCCATACCTACAACTTTCCCGGAGACACCAAAACGATCAAAAAATTTCTTCAAAAGATACAGATTTTTGAATTTTCATAAATCATTTTTGTATGGACAGCTGCCAACTTGTAAGGAAATTCATATGGACAAACTAATGATGCAAAATGGCTTCTTTGGGCATACCGAAGCAACCAAAAAAGTTTCAGTCGGATAAAAAAATACAAAAAAATGGAATGACCGAAATCTGAGAGAACTGCTCATATTTGACCTCAAATCAAAAATTTTCAACCAAAATTTACCAGATTTCTAGCTTTCTTTGAAATATTCCCAAAATCCAAGCTGAAACCTCAAAACGACAAAATAATAACCTTTATTTGTAAAATTTGTCATGAAAATACAGCAACAGATTGCCCGGAAACAAATTCGAGCTTTAAACATTGCTAAACATAGAGTATTTCATTTAAAAGCTATTTATTACCCAAAAGGTTCCCAAAATTATTTTTTTAAATCCTCTGCCAAACAACATATTTTAAAACATATTCGAATCAATCACATTGTAGGGAACAGTTTTCTGAACAATTTCCGTAAGTAAAGTATTTTGATTTGAAGTAAATTATGTAATTTAGAGTCTTTGAGGCACATTCATAACAAACTTTGATGGATATGAACATGAACTCATCAATTTCTATCGACTTTTCTGAAGAAAAATCCTTAAAAATCGAAAAAAAAAAACTTAAAAAAAAATTGCTTTAGACCCCCCGACGAAATCTTTCGCCGGACCCCGCAAAATGTCGGGAAAGAGCCCTTCTTTCATGGTGCCAAATATCAGACTTGCCGAATTTTTTATCTTAAGTTTGTTCTAGGAAACACACCGTGCATAGTCTCAACATTTGAATTCAAAAAATGTTTTACAATGCATTTTAAATTAGTTTTCCAAAAAAGTAAGAAAAACTTTTTGCGATAATAAGAGTCGAAAATTTTCAAAAATTCAAAAGATGTTTAAATCAACCCAAACATGCTTAAAATGATTTCAAACACAGGGGAATGCATTTAAAATCAATTTCAACTGATTGCACTTAAATTTCCATTGAAATTTTGAAGTTTTTTAATCAAATATTTTGTTTGCCCCTGATTTTTCGGGCTTACTTCGAAGGGGGGGCCCGGGCAGACGGTCATAACAAAATTCATGCCATTTCAATAAAGATACTGTTAAAATAACAAAAAGTGTTATGGAATATTCTTGCAAAATCCATTTTTGCATAAGAGTTTAATAACATTTTATGTTATCATAACAAAAATTGTTATTGGTCGAATATTGATTGAAAGCAAAAACAACTTAGGAATAACATTTTTTGTTATGGACAAATAACTGCAACTGTTATTGGGATGATCGGATTAGTTGTTAAAATAACAAAAAAGAATAACAAAGATTTGATCGAAGAATAACTCAAAATGTTATTAGTCTGTTATTACAATAACAGTCCAATAACAACAAATTCATAACGTCGAATAACAAATCTTGTTATAAATAATATAAAACGTTATTGGGCTAGTATTTTCAATTATCAAAAAATGTTATTCCTTCGTTATTTCCGTCTGCTCGGGGGATGATAAAAACTTTAAATAAAATATGTACCAGCCTAATTTAAATAACAAGCCATGGTCTTAACAAGTCAATGCAAAAAGTGTTTTAAAATGCATTTGTTCATTTGTTTTGCAATCATAAGTTTTCAAAAAAATTAAGATTGAACGAAAACAAAAAAATACCCAAAAATAACTGTAAACACGCTAAAATGATTCTAAACGCAAAGGATGCATTCTGAATTCATTTCAGCTGATTGCACTTCAATTTCCATTGAAATTTTGAAGCTGTTTGAAAAAATATTTTGTTTGTCCCCTGATTTTTCGGGAAAATATGGAATATTTATTCGATTAATTTAATTTTAAAAAGTATCTATCATTCAAATCGCATTATTGTTAAGAGAATGATGTACAAATCTGCTTAAAGCAACCCAATCAACGGTCAACGCAAACAAAACCCAACACACCAACGAGTGCCTGCCTGTCGCATAAATCTAATTTAATGCGTTTTGTTCACTACCTTTGGCACACTTACACACACGGACACACTCTTGCAGACGAGCTGCGCATCGTCAAGGATGGCCAGTACGGCGCCGAGAATCCGGACGTGAAGGGCGGCTGGGACGGGATGGTCGGCGAGCTGGTCCGGAAGGAGGCGGACATTGCCATCGCGTCGATGACAATTACCTCGGAACGGGAACGCGTCATCGACTTCAGCAAGCCGTTCATGTCCCTCGGGATCTCGATCATGATCAAGCGCCCGGTCAAGCAGAAGCCCGGCGTGTTCAGCTTTCTCAACCCGCTGTCGAAGGAGATTTGGGTAAGTGGATGCGGGGTTGTTGCCCGGTCATTAACTGCATTTGCAAATGATGTCGGAGGCAGGCACGTGCCTGAGGGATGAGCCTTTGAAGTCGGAGTGAAATTTATTGCATTTTTATTAGAAACGTGGTCACAAAACTAGTCAACAACTTGTCTGGAGTGCTCGTAGTTGATCTTGTTCCATTCAATTATATTTCACTTTGTAGCATTTCCCGGACATCCAGACGATGGTGACCCTCGATTCTGCCGCTACGATGTCAATAATCAATTTTTCCAATTTCCTTCGCTCAACAACACTAAAAGCTCCACCGACTTGAGTAACACAATGCCCGGAAGGGGTCCAGAGCCAGAGCATTTGGTCACCCCTTCTCGGAAGAGCCCCGACGATGTCCCTGGCTACGTGTTTGTCCCGACCAACCGCCCACACCGCACATCCTGCAGGACGGTACTAATGCTATTTTGTCTGTCTATTTTCATGTGTGTTTGTCCACGACGTGGGTTGCCGCCGGCCTTCGGTTTGCGATGCTCCAGATCTGCGTTCTGTTCAGCTTCGTCGGCGTCAGCGTCGTCCTGTACATCGTGTCCCGATTCTCCCCGTTCGAGTGGCGGCTGGTTAATTATAACGGTAATTAATTTTTGCGCTAGCAACTCCTAACTTAATTCTCAACCCACATCCTCAACCCACTCTTCCCCCGAATCGCCCTCATCTCAGACAAAGGCAAACCGTTTGGGCTACTTGCAGGCGAACAGCCGGACGCGGTCCCCCAGGCCACGGTCAACGAGTTCAGCATCCTGAACTCGTTCTGGTTCGCGCTCGGTGCGTTCATGCAGCAGGGCTGTGACATCTCGCCGCGGTCCATCTCGGGCCGGATCGTCGGCAGCGTCTGGTGGTTCTTCACGCTTATCCTCATCTCGTCCTACACGGCCAACCTGGCGGCCTTCCTGACCGTCGAGCGCATGGTCACGCCCATCAACTCGCCCGAAGATCTGGCCGCCCAAACCGAGGTCCAGTACGGCACGCTCATCCACGGCTCCACGTGGGACTTCTTCCGGGTAAGTCCGTTTTGAAATTAATTCGCTACAACCCAACACCGCCACTAGATGTGCTTCTCAAAATTCGGCAGAAAAATATTTTTCTACAAATTTTTGATCATTCAAAATATCGAAAAGAAGAACTGATTACATTCTGGATAATTTTAGGTTTGGAAGTTTTGACTTGTTTTTATGGCTCTGCAATGTGTTTTTTTTTAATATCAGTTTTTCAGGGGCCAAGTTCAGCAGTTTTTTTTTGACAACAATTAATATTTAACAAATAATAAGTTTGCAACATTTATAGTAATTTCACAGATTCCCGGGCAGACGGTAATAACGAAATTCATGCCATTTCAATAACAAATACTGTTAAAATAACAGAAAGTGTTATGGAATCTTCTTGAAAAATACATTTTTGCATAAGGATTTAATAACAGTTTATGTCATCATAACAAAATTTGTTATTGGGAGCGAGTTGTGGCGCTATAACCACGGCAAATAGTGTCCAGGGCATTCGTGGAAATACAATGTCCCATCCCAGAGGGTCCCGGAGTACCAAACCTTCTTAGCATGGTGCTCCCAACGAATACAACCAAAATCTCGGAGCGTATGGTGGTGTGTCCCCACGCTTCTTCCTCCCCTGTCGATTCAGAATTGTGTTGTTGTTCGAACACTCAGTGCTCAAACTCAACCCAATTACGAATCATCTCTGCGATACGGCTTTACGCAGTAGGCCTGGCCGCTTTAACGCTTGTGATGTTTCAATGCATTCAGATGCAATGGCGCTCTACAAATGTTAATAAATGACAAGAAGAGTGCTAGGCGTCATCTAACCTAAGGCACTCTCCAGGATCCCTTCGAAAGATTGGCTGCGCTAGGGTCTGATTAGATTAGATTAGATTAGATAACAAAATTTGTCATTGGTCTGATATTGATTGAACGCCAAAACAACTCGGGAATAACATTTTTTGTTATGGAAGAATAACTCCAACTGTTATTGGGATGATCGGATTAGTTGTTAAAATAACAAAAAATAATAACAAAGATTTGTTCGAAGAATAACTTAAAATGTTATAAGTATGTTATTACAATAACAATCCAATAACAAAAAAATCATAACGACGAATAACAAATCCTGTTATGAATAACATAAAATGTTATTGGTCTAGTATGTTCAAATATCAAAAAATGTTATTCCCAAGTTATTACCGTCTGCTCGGGTTATGCCTCTTTGCATTTTTCTTCAATTTGAATGATAATGGACAATGGTATCATCCTATAGTAGAAAACAACAAAAACATGCAAAACATTGAAAAAGTGACTATAAATACGTGAAAAATTGCAAAAATAATAATGACTAAGCCAAACATTACCAGAAACAAAAAAATAGTTAGCAAAAAAATAAAAAAAAAAACAAAAATAAAATGATGAATCAATCTAATATTTGCATTTATGCAAATTAAAATGCCAATAATTTAACAACAAAAAACCAGTGAAGCATTTTTTTGGTAAAACAAAAGCTGCTCAAAATAACCTTATAAACAAGGTAAAAATAAAAATTCCCAAAAAAAAGTCGGCATAAGATAACATGAAAAATGATCCACAAAACTAATTCTCAAAGTTTTATTTTTTTATTTAAATGCTTCTAAATTATAATTTAAATGTTAAATAGAATTTCTTGATATCACTTGAATAATTAAAAATACGGTAAAAATCATTTAAAATCAAACAATTACTTTTTAAATTTCACACTTTTTTTAATTTTGAGTATTTCTCCTCGAAATTGATGATTTTGACCATTTTAATTTTATTTCTGCAAGTATAAAAAGTTTTTGCGGTGATGTACATTGGAACTTCATAAATAGAGGGTGACGATTCTCGAGATTTTCAATTTCCCGGGAATCGAGAGTTGAATTTTGCAATTTCCCGGGAATTCCCGGGACCCGGGAGTTTTTTTTAACTATGCCAATAGTGCCAATCATTTATAAAGAAATGTAATTAATGTGTTTCTTTTCAATGAATTTAGATACAATTAATTTATACTTTTGCAATAAAACGTTAATTACTAACCTCGTTATTTTCGAGAACTGTCTACCTTTAATTTTTTTCTGAATCTGCAAATACGAGATCGCTTTTTTATTTTTTTTGGACTCATAATTGCAGTTTAAAATGTTTACGAATCTTAATTCGTACTAAGTGATTTTTCAAAAGTTGCACAAACTTGTTTATAGATTTTTGTGATGTAAAAAAAAAGCTAATATATAATTTCCCAGTATCGGGATTTTTGCAATATGATAAATAACGACTCAAAACAACAATTTAAAATTGTTTTTCCTTTCCTTTTTAATGACAACTGTAAATATTAATTGACGAAATAGTTATTAGGAAAATCCGAATGTTCAAATGTGGCGGATCTTAACTTTATAAAGATTGCCAGAGTTTTTTTTTAAATTAAAAATGAGGTTGATGCGAAACACAAAACAATGTATTGACATCGGAAAAAGCAAAAAAACTTTAGCATTACCAAAAAAAAAACTAGATTGAGAGGATTGCTATGCTCGAGAGAGGATATGTAAATTATACTTATCTTGAAAAGGCTTTTCCTCTTTGAAATAATAATTAGAAACAATAACTGCTAAGTATGTTTAAGTTAAAATTTAAACTTTCTGAATAAGAAGATTAGAGATGCATTGGTTTATTCAAACTTGAACACCGAATATTAAATTTATTATCCAATGACAAAAACAATTTCGAATTAGTTGATTAGCTGATTAGTTTATATAATTTTGCTACGATATTCATAAGCTTAAAATTTCCCGGGAGTCTAGACCAAATTTCCCGGGAATCGAGAGGTCCAAAAATGGTCGATTTCCCGGGAAATTTTTCCCGGGAATTCCCGCTCGTCACCCTCTATTCATAAATGTTTAAAATATTTCTAAATAAATCGAAATTTCTTACATAACCAGTTTGATTTCAGTAATATATTTGCAATTATTCGATTAAGAAAATAGTGACTGCCTCGCCCACTGTTTTCTCAAAACTTCAAAAAAAAAGTAGAGGAACCATCCATAAACCAAGTGTATACTTTTTGATATCTCAAACTGTTGCTGAGTTGCAGCTTAAATCCATATTCTTATAATTGAAATGGGCCTAAAATGTGAAATTAAAGCCTTTTATTACATTGAAAATTAGAGCCCTCAAAGTTTCAAGTAGCCAATAGTTTCTCATTTTTTTTGTCGTTTCATTAAACTTTATTGAATTTGTTCAATCAATTATTCATGATTTAAATCAACAATAATATATCAATAATTATGTTTTTTCTATCATAAGTATTGTTGATTACTTATTTTTATTTGTTGATGTTTATTATCGCCAATTTTGCAGGCAGAAAGATCAGAAAGGAATTGGAAAAAATAAAAATAAACCAGTTATATAAAAAAAAGCTTTTTGAATAAGACTATTATTTAAACCTGCCCAAAGTTGTTTTTTCGAATAATTGTATTTTCACGTGATTTGAGTTTTGAGCAACTTTTGTTCTACGAAAAACTTTACTTCTCTGGTTTTATGTTTTTCTTGTTTTATTTATTTTTTTATTTTTAGTATTTTAATTTGCACTTATCTTGTTTAGTTTATGTTTGTTTTTGGTAGTATTTGGCTTATTCTACGACCTCCTATTATTACATTTTGCCTTTCTATTTTTTTCATGTTTTACAGTCACCTTTTCAATTATTTGCTTGTTTTTCAGATTTTCTGCTATTGAATGGCACCATTATCATTTAAAATGTAAAAAATGCGTAGAGGCATAGCCTGGGACCCTATAAAAATAACTAAATACTTCTTTTTACTAGAAATATAGGAAAAAGGACATTTATTGTAACATTCTCAAAGTCTCAAATCACTGGAAACCAGTCTCCCATTGCTCAACTCTGAAGGCAGATTCAGATTCAGCGGGCAAAATTACAAGGAAAAACGTATAGTTGGACAATTTTTAAATTTAGTTGGGGTGGTCCCATACACTTTTCCCTTGAAAATAAGATATTTTTAAATGAAGATATGTCGACTTTAAAGAAAAATCCCTATTGAATTGTCAAAAAATAATAATGTAAAACAAATGATACTTCAAACCCAAAAAAAATCTAAGATTTTCAGAGTTCTTCTTTCCAAAAATTGGTTGAAAAATTGATTTTTTGTGATTTTTTAAATCGAAGCCCATCTAGAGGCGAGGATAGGTTGAAGAGGGCTAAGAAAAAGTTTTTTTTTCCTGAAAAGCCATAATCACTTCAATCCATAGGATAAAAACTGTAAGAAATCAATATTTCTAATAATTATTTTTTTATAATCCTTTTTTGCCTTCCTAACCTCACTGAGGCAAGGCTATAAAATCACTCGAAAAATCAACTTCTTAAAAAAACCTCCTAGATATACATTCAAGTATACCTATCGATTCAAATTCAAATTCTGAACAAATGTCTGTGGGGATGTGTGTAGACATGATTTGTTTTCCACACGATTATTTCAGAACTGGCTGAACCGATTTTGGCCAGATCCGCCTTATTCTGTTTGTTTTGGGGCCCCCTAAGACCCTATTAAATTTTATTCTGTTTAGTGAAGTACTTTTAAAGTAATGCAATGAAAAAGTTTTTTTGTAGCTTTTCCCCTTTATTTGGAGAGTTGGAAATTGCTGTTCTGGTAAAAACAATAATCATAAAAAAATGAAATGGAAAAAATAAACAAAAACTAAAAAAAACTCTTAAATTACCTAATTTGTAAATACAACCTAAAATACAACATAAATGTGAGGAAGGCACAAACCACCTTAAGGTGGATTAAGTAACGTTTTTTACTGCAATTTTATTTGCTTTGCAGTTTTCTAGCGTAAAACAAAACCCAAACGAAAAATGTCTTGTAAATTTTTATATGAACTATTTATGTCTTTAAATCAGTTGCTAATGCTCAAGTTGTTTAAAAATCAAGAAAAAAAGAAATCTAAAAATAATGCTCACAAACAACAAAACCTTGTTTTGGCTTTTTAGAATGGAAAAAAGGTAGATTTAAATAATGGAATAGTTAGAAAAAAAAACAATTCATTCAACCATTAGCCAAAAACTAAATTTCATGTCAGTTTTTTTTAAATAATAGCTCAAATGTTTTTTTACAAATACTGTAAAAACGTACGTCTCCTCATCTGTTTAAAAAATCCTCTCTGTAACCATCTCTCTTCTCCCTTGCAGAAATCGCAAATCACGCTGTACAGCCGCATGTGGGAGTACATGAACTCGCGGAAGCACGTGTTCGTCAAAACGTACGACGAGGGCATCCGGCGGGTGCGGACGTCCAAGGGCAAGTACGCCCTGCTCATCGAGTCGCCGAAGAACGACTACACCAACGAGCGGGAACCGTGCGACACGATGAAAGTGGGCCGCAACCTGGACGCCAAAGGGTTCGGCATTGCCACACCCCTCGGGTCGCCGCTGAGGTGGGTTTCTGTTTTTTTTCTTCTTTTTTTCAGGGAAAACTGGGTTGCTTTCTAGGTGGGTGGAATGAACGCCTCTAGTGGAATTTTCCAGAAACAGTTCCGTGGGGGAAAACTTTCAACGGGATACGGCTCACTGAAAGCTTTCGTAGGGAAAGCTTTGTCTGAAATATTTCCTCTGCTTTCAAAAGCTTTTGATATTGTTGTTGACTGTGGATAATTCACCATGATTTTGTTTATTTCAACGAGCTTGAAATATTACGGATAAAAATTTAATGTGATGAACAATAAATGTTTAACATGTTATATATTTTTAAGAAAATTGAATTTTGCATTTTCCACGAATATCAAGACAAATCTAACGTGTATTTGTTATAAACTTTTTAATATTGTGGAGTAACAAACTTCTTTTTTAATTGTCCCTGACTGAACAAAAAAACTGACTAGCGATTTTGCTAAATTTTTAATCAAATTGATTAGAATTCATAATTAATTCAAGTTGATACTACTAATAAAAAAAGCAAAATACGCAAAAATCATGCTTGATCCCAATTACCCAAAGCTCACCAAACTTAATGATTTCCTAAAAACCCCTGCAAAGTTAACCAACCATACATTGACTGGTGAAAATGCTTCGAAAGGGGTGTAACTACATCGTCGAGGTCACAACCCATCGACCGAAATCTAACAACAGGCGAACCGAAAAA
Organism: Culex quinquefasciatus; assembly: GCF_015732765.1. NCBI lineage: Eukaryota > Metazoa > Arthropoda > Insecta > Diptera > Culicidae > Culex > Culex quinquefasciatus. The sequence continues at coordinate 181,937,377 of NC_051863.1, forward strand.
AAAACGCAAATGACATTCATCATGCCAAATCACATTTCCCCGGACCGTTTATTATACTGTGGCTGCTGCTGCGGTGTACAACAAAACCCGGCCAACAACGACGAATGGCTCAAGTACATACGAAATGACAAATTATGACCTGGTGCTTACTGAGGGGAAAAGGGAGGGGGGTCGGTTCCTTAACTAAACCTGCCAGCAATGTATTGTATGAATGGAAACCGAAAACTCCAGAATCGTGTGTATCTAATCAGATTAGGTTAGGGCTCAAATATTTCAAATTTTATGGCAAATAAATAAAAAATAGTGGACGGTTTACTGCTTCGTGGCTGAACTGCAAGGACCACGTTGCACGGGATGCATTTTATAAAACCGTAAGATGGTGTAAGATTGACAATTTACGAGTGTTTTTCAATCAAAAGCATTTTTTTAAATCATGTAAAACAAATGAAATAAATATTTTTAATTAAATTTTTAATCACTTTCACAAATGCTAGCAAAACATCTCACAATGTTGCTTTAAGGAAGTCTAAGAGGTACTTTTTCAATTACATATGACTTCTGCAGTAGAGTAAGTAACAGTAGCAGCAAGCACGCCATAACCGATTGTGGTAGGAAAATTTGAGGTGGCGTGTTAGGATTGATTCTCATACTACTAAACATAATATAACTGGACATTTCGTTATTTTTTCTGGGTGTGTCGTGTTTTGTGTAACGTTTCTGACATTTAAATAAATGTAATTCAGTGATGTGTTTTGCCAAACATATCATTTTTTTTTAATTTCACCGAGATTAACTGTCAGAAAAAATAATCACGGCATTTTATGGTAGGGGAAATCTACCCTTTCCAATCAAACACCTATCTTCGTCATATGGAGAGTTTGATGCTCGACTAAAGCTCCAAAAATACTATTTGGGCTATAAACTTACCAGCAACAGCACCGCCTCGAGTAAGCACGCAAATGTATGCCACTTACTGGCCAAAAAGATCACATTTAATGCACTTTTGATCATAATTTGTATTTTGCGAGACCACTTCTCATCATTTTTTTGGCACACACAGTGACACACACGAGAATCCCTCAAACGCTTAATGAATATCGCCAAAATTAACTTTTCACTTTTGCTTACTTTTTCACGGCGCTTAAGATATGAAATTGCTTCCAACTACCGGCAACATGTTCTTTTGATCATTAGTAAGGCACTCACTTGAAGAATAATCCCGAAAAATGTAATAAATTAGCAAGCGCCATCAAAAACAAACGCGCCAAGTCGTTTGACGTTTCAATTTTCACTTTGCATTCCAATCGAAGGCTGAAGAAAACCGAGCGAGAGACGAAGGCAAAAAAGATCAAAGGCTGGCCGTCAACACCACCAGCAGCACAGCCAGCAATGCCAGGAAACTTTCCCTATAAATGCCACTTTTCGTGAGTGTTCGTTTGAACTGTCAGCGCAAATGGCAACACTCGACAGAGTGTTGGAAGAAAAAAGATCTAAGCCGATATTAGAAAAATGGGCGTGGCCCAATGCATTCGCCTCGATTAGAGTACCCTTAGGAATTTTTTTTTTGTTAAATGCTTGGTAAAGAAAAAGAATAACTTTTAGTGAAAGTGAAAACAAACAGAAATGTTCACAAAAACTTGCTCTACTCGTTGGTGTACTTGGTTTTAGTAAAATTCAAGGGAGACTCTAGATTATCTAGCATCATTCAAACACGACCGCTTATTAGGATTAAAATGGGTAGATTTCCCCTATATTGCATTTTTTGTCTTTGATTTTGACATTTTGGTTTGGATTTTTTATTGAATTTACTAATACATTTTGTACGTCCTTTTCCAAAATTGGATCTAAAACAACGCCGTCACACATTTGGCGACTTCAGGAAACTAAGTGAAGCACGTATTTTGAACAAAATCTCTTCAGACTATAAAAGCTTGTACCCAGAAATTTTTACAAATAAGCGTATTTTATTAAAATTACGCATTTTTTTCATAATCAGTGTTTATATTGTACTATGTAAAAAAAACTAAATACTGTTTTTTAAACATTTGAATTTGTCATGTTTACTGAAAACTTCTCAAACTATCGCAAAATACAGTATTTTTGAAATACACAGATTTTCATAACTCGATTATCCGAAGTCTCGATTAACCAAAGTTTCGATTATCCGAAGGTTTGTATGGGACTTCGGATTATCGCATCACAGCCATAAAAATTGTTGTTTTTTTTTTTATTTTCTTAATTTTAACATCAAATTCGATCTATGCGACCCCATTTTAGTGTAAATTGAATGGTTGATTGCCTATTAAAATTTAAAAGAGCATTTTTTTTTCTATATTTCATCGCCACCATTTTGGCCGCCATCTTGGGTTGAAAAATCTTAAATCATTTTAGAGTAATTTCTAAGCTCGACAATCAAAAATAAAACAACTTGTCAATATCAATAATCACAGTTCATCCGAGTAGCCCCGAAACTGTAAAGCAAAACTAAAGGCGGCCAGCCCTACTGCGTTGTGTTTACCACAGAGAGGATCCTGTAAACGGATCATATTTCACAGAATCAACAGGGGAGGAAGGATGCGTGGACATACCGTACCAAACGCTCCACACACACACGACAGTGAAAATATTTCGGGGAAAGTGGAATTGAGGAAATTTGGGGTTGGAAAAATTGGGAAATAGGAAAGTGAAATTGAAAATTTTACTTTCAACGACTAACTTGCTAGTAGCACCGTCTAAATTCGTCGAAGCAACTTTTTTTAGGCGCTCGTTTTAGGGAACACACGATGGCCAAATCAGCAGAAAAAAGCATTAAAATATGAAATCAATAATTCAAATTAACTAATTTTGGGTCGCTGAACACGAATATGACACTAAGAATTATTCAGGAATCCAGAAATCCAATATGGCGGCCATTATAGCACCTGTTGAATATTGGGAATATTTATTTGAAGGTGTAATAGTCATTCAACCAGTCAAATCTTACTAATTTGGGGTCGTTGAATACGAATATGACTTTTAGAATATTTTAAAATATTCAGAAACCCAGAAATACAAGATGGCGGTCAATATGGCGCCTGTAGAATATTGGGAATATTTATTTGAAGGTGTAATAACCATTCAAACAATCAAATTTAACTAATTTGGGGTCTCTGAACACGAATGTTACCCTTAGAATACTGCAAAGTATTTCAAGATTAAGAAATCCAAGATGGCGGCCAATGTAGCGCTTGCATAATATTCGGAATATTTATTTGAGGGTGTAATAGTCATTCAACCAATCAAATCTTACTAATTTGAAATATTGTATAATATAAATCGTCACAAAATTTTACGTCATTTTGTATTGCAAATCATTAAAGTGTGTGTATTTTTGATAAAAAGCGATATTTTGTGAAAATTGTGTGTTTTGCATTGCGAACACTTATGTTTTGATTTTATTTACAACATTATGCGTCGGTTGCACAAATTAAACTTTAAAACGTGAGTTTTTAAGTACTTATACTGCCCCTGATCGCAAAAATGTCCCATATGCAGTATGGATAAAAATCGTTTGCTCTTTCAGAAAAGCCTACAACATCCAGTACTTTGTTATAGAAATCAGGACGAAATCCAGTTTTTTCGCGAAAACTTAACACGAAGCCTTATGTTTTTCTAAGCATGGTGTTTTTGCATATGGGACATTTATGCGATCATGGGCAGTACATGTTTAACAAACTAATAACTAAAATTGAAATAACAAGCCATAGTCTCAACATTTGAAAGAAAACAGGCGTTTAAAATGTATTTTAAACTAGTTCACTGCCCATGTTCGCATAAATGTCCCATATGCAAAAACAGCAAGCTGAGAAAAATGCATTTAAAATTTGTCTCATACATAAGGCTACGTGCTAAGTTTTTGCGAAAAAACTGGGTTTCCTCCTGATTTCTAGAACAAACAAAAAATTAAGATTACACGAAAACAAAAATTTCAGCGGAAAAAAGTTTTTGCGGTACTGTACATCGAATATATTAAAAAAATAGGGATTTTCAACAAGCCCAAACATGCTAAAATAGTAATTTATGTAACAACTTGTGAAAACAACATTTTTTCAGCACGAGCCGTACGTTTATCTAACGAGGTTTCCCGAGTGGGATAAATATGACAAGTGCTGAAAAAAACAAGTTTCGCAACGAGTTGCTTCCAATATTTTTTGCAATGCCGAAAAACGCTTTGAATTGAATTTTATGTCAAACATTCATGTGTTAACCCTCTACAACCTAACCCCGCCTCTAGACGGGCTTCAATCTAAAAAATCGCCAAAAATCCATTTTCCAACCGATTTTTGATCTTTAAAAAGCATTGGAAAGAAGAACTCTTAAAATTTTAGAAAATTTCAGGGTTGGGAGTTTAACTTGTTTTATGTGACTTAGCCAGTGTTTTAAAAAATGTTATTTTTTTAGGGGTCAACTTTGGCTGTGTTTTTTACTATCATTTCCTATACTAGTAGTATGCAGTAATTTTTGTAGTGTCCCAGACTATGCCTCTACGCATTTTTCGCAATTTAAATGATGATGGTGCCATTCTATAGCAAAAATGTGAAAACCATGCAAAAATTGAAAAATGACTGTAAAAACGTGAAAAATTAGATAGGCAATTATATTAGATGGTAGAATAGGCCAAATACTACCAAAAACAAACATAAACTTAACAAGATAAATGCAAATTAAAATACAAAAAATAAAACAAGAAAAACATAAAACAAGAGAAGTAAAGTTTTTCGTAGAACAAAAGTTGATCAAAATGACCTCCTGAATACGGGAAAAATAAATATTTTCGAAAAAAAAATTTGGGCAGTAGAGGGTTAAGTAAACTTACCGTTCAAAAAATATTGAAAAATGTTACTTTTCGATACAAGTGTTGAAAAGTTCAACATTCCAGCGCCCATTTCAGTGCTGAAAAGTAGGATTTTTTTTTGCACTGGTATCAAATGGTATTAATTTTCAAATCTGTTATTTTTTTTAGTTTAAAGCAGGCCGTTTCGTTTCTCCTAAAGGACAGGAAAAATTGACAGTTTCACAGTGGAATTGCAAAAATGATTTAAAACGCAGAGGAATGCATATTAAATTGATTTCAGCTTATTGCTTTTGCATTTCCATTGAAATTTTGAAATTTCTTGAAAAAAAATTACCTTACTAGTTTCAGATGTTAAAACAAATATTTGGATAATTCTTGACGTTGTAACAGAGTTAATTGAGACTTATTTAAGCTTTGATTATGTGTGCAAATATTATTTGAAGTTTGAAAAAAAACTTTAACAGGAGTTGATGGTGACCTACAAATCAAAAAAAGGCATCCGGAAACAAAGGCTCAATTGTTTGTGTCATTTCCTTTCAAGTGGAAATGCACTCCAGCTAAAAACAGGCGTCAAAATATAACCTTCCAAGAACCAGCACTGTATCACTTTCCCCCCAGAATGTTTGCGTTCTTGAGTTTCATGCGTCATAAAAAGGATCAGCACCATCAACGACCTCACTGTGAGTCTACCAGTTTTTTGCACCCAGAAGAGATTCATTGTTCTTCCCAGGGTACATCACCATCGCTTAAAAAGAGGGCAGGCCCTTCTTGCAATTGTTGAGTCTGGGAAAAAAAATCTGATGCCTTCAAGAGATTTGTTTTTCAGAATTAAAAGAACATGTGAATGACAAAAAAATATTCATTCACTCAAAAGTAATGAAAACACTCCAGATGTTTTTCCAATATAAATTTAGTTAGTTTGCAAAATAACAATAAAAAACCCCAAAATATAAATAGGCAAAAAAAAGCATAAAAAATACGAAACGCCACTCAACAATAGCTAAAAATGTCAACAAGAGGGCATCTGTCTCGTCAGAGCGTGTTGATGAGATTGCAGCCTCATCTTGTCCTCGACCCTTCTCGTTGCATCTGTCTGTTCACAAAAGCCAAGTTGAGTCCTTGTCCACCCCGCCCATTTGAAACCCCCCTCCCCCCTCCAAACCACTTGGGACGAGAGAGATGAAAAATGCCCTCAAGGTCAATTGCTTTTCATTCCGACACACGAGGCCAACAACTTTGCTTGTTGTAGTTGTTGTTGTTGTCCCCTTTGTTGTCACTCGTTTGGTCTTGTTTTTGTACCACGAAGAAGACGAAAGGAGGTCGTTCTTTACGAACTTCACCTAGAAATGTCACTCTGCGTTGCGAGACTCTTTTGAGGGTTTTTTTTTGTGTGAGAAGACAAGAGGGGGAATTAATCAAAAGAGAGAGATTTTTCCACTTATCAATTATTTGACTGATTCTCAGAGGAAAATGGCAATTGGAACATTTTATGGAATGCTGTCAAATTGACTTCCTATAGATCTAAAAATTTACTGAACGCCTGGTTAAATAAAAATAAATTTACATTTATTTTAACCCTCTACTGCCCAAATTTTTTTTCCGAAAATTTTTATTTTTCCCGTGTCATTTTGACCATTTTTTGTTCTACAAAAAACTTTACTTCTCTTATTTTATGTTTTTCTTGTTTCATTTTAAGTATTTTATTTGCATTTATCTCGTTTAGTTTATGTTTGTTTTAGGTAGTATTTGGCCTATTCTACCACCTCCTATCATTACGCTTTGCCTATCTATTTTTTTTTTCATATTTTTACAGTCACTTTTTCAATTCTTTGCTTGTTTTTCACATTTTCTTCTATAAAATGATACCATTATCATTTAAATTGTAAAAAAAATGCATAAAGGCATAGTCTGGGACACAAGAAAAATTACTGCTTACTTTTTACTTAAAATTTAGGAAATGTTAGTAAAAAACACATCTAAAGTTGACCCTTAAAAAATGACATTTTAAAAAACATTGGCAAAGTTACACAAAGCAAGTAAAACTTCCAAACCAGAAATTTTCCAAAATTTAATAGTTCTTCTTTCCAATGCTTTTTAAAGATCAAACATTGCACAGCAAAAAATTGTGTAAATTTGGAAGGTGTAATTTTAGAATGATAAAATGATAAAAATGATGAATATTCATGATGAATGAATATTCAATGATGAAATTTACTGATGAAATTTTACCTCAATTTAGACTGAAAAAGTTACATTACACCAGAATAGTTGTAAAATTACACATTTTCAGAGGTAAAATTACACATCTTTTTCTGACATAAAAGATGTTCCCCTTCCCAGATGTAATATAACTATGATTTTTTTCGGTATGGTTGAAAAATTATTTTTTGGCGATTTTTTTAATCGAAGCCCGTCTAAAGGTGGGGTTGGGTTGTAGAGAGTTAAATTAATGTGTATGGGTAATTCTCTACCCACTCAAACGAAATTGAGATTAGTTTGCCCCGACCCCTCTTCGATTTGCGTGAAACTTTGTCCTAAGAGATAGATTTGTTCCTGACCACAAATCCTAGGTCCGTTTTTTGATATCTCGTAACGAAGGGACGGTACGAACCCTTAATTTTTTGAACATGCGAAAAAATACATGTTCTTCAATAATATGCAGCTTGAAAGGGAGGCGAGATCAAAATTTGGTGTCAAAGGGACTTTTATGTAAAATTGGACGCCTGGCGTACTCAAGATTTCGAAAAATTAAACGTATTTTTCAAAAAACAGACCACGGATTCATGATTAGGGATAAAATATTTCCTTTGACCTTCTTACGGTTATGGGGTCCTTTTCGGCCTTTTTGAAAATGATTTTTATTAAAACTTTTGCTATCTAGGGAGAGTGGGAAACTTGATCCCCGTGGGCTCTTGATCTCAAGCCTGTTTCTCGTCAGCATGTGGGTTAAACAATTAGCTTTGCTCTAGAAAGTTGTGTGAAATGCGGACTAATTTTGGTATTAAAAAGAATACTTTAAGTTCTTAAATATTTAACATACTAAACTTGTTATATTTTTAACACAAACGTACAGGTATTGTGTAAATTTGATGTAACTTATAAAACATTAAAACTTTGGATGAAACATTTTGTTTAAGAATTCTTCAAAATGTTGAAAGGGGGATCAAGTTATCCCTAACATTTTGAAAAATCCGGTTTCAAATATTTTTTTCAAAACACTTGGCATGATTCGAAGAGTTCATCTGATTAAATACCCTTGAGGCCCCTTGAGGACACTTCCGGAATATGAGATAAACCCTGTCATCTGACATATCAAACTTCATAAAATTGAAAAATATGTCGATTTACGTTCATGCCGTTTGTCCTCTGAAAATGTGTAATTTTACCAATTGGGTAATTCTCCGCCAACTCACACAGCAGTTGCCCCGACCCCTCTTCGATTTGCGTGAAACTTTGTCCTAAGGGGTAACTTTTGTCCCTGATCACGAATCCGAGGTCTGTTTTTTGATATCTCGTGACGGAGGTGCGGTACGACCCTTCCATTTTTGAACATGCGAAAAAGAGGCGTTATTCAAAAAAATGCAGCCTAAAACGGTGATGAGATAGAAATTTGGTGCCTTTAATGTAAAATTAGACGCCCGATTTGATGGCGTACTCAAAATTCCAAAAAAAAACGTATTTTTCATCGAAAAAAAAACACCAAAAAAGTTTAAAAAATTCTCCCATTTTTCGTAACTCGACTGTAAAATTTTTTGGAACATGTCATTTTATGGGAAATTTAATGTACTTTTCGAATCTACATTGACTTAGAAGGGTCATTTTTCATTTTGAACAAAATTTTTCATTTTAAAATTTCGTGTTTTTTCTAACTTTGCAGGATTTTTTTTTAGAGTGTAACAATGTTCTACAAAGTTGTAGAGCAGACAATTACAAAAATTTTCATATATAGACATAAGGGGTTTGCTTATAAACATCACGAGTTATCGCGATTTTACAAAAAAAAAATTGAAAAAGTTACTTTTTGCGTTTCTCTTTGTTTCTTCTTCCGTGTCTGTCGCGGGTGACGATGAACGGCCATGATCAACGACGACCAACATTTTCAAAACTTTTTTTTCGTAAAATCGTGATTACTCGTGATGTTGATAAGCAAACCCCTTATGTCTTTATATCAAAATTTTTGTAATTGTCTGTTCTACAACTTTGTAAAATATTGTTTTACTCTAAAAAATAATCCTGCAAAGTTAGAAAAAACACGAAATTTTAAAATGAAAATTTTTGTTTTAATGAAAAAATGACCCTTCAATATAGATTCGAAAAGTACATTAAATTTCCCATAAAATGACATGTTCCAAAAAAATTTACAGTCGAGTAACGAAAAATGGGAGAATTTTTTAAACTTTTCTGGTGTTTTTTTTTTCGATGAAAAATACGTTTTTTTTTGGAATTCAGAGTACGCCATCAAATCGGGCGTCTAATTTTACATAAAAGTCCCTTTGACACCAAATTTCTATCTCAGGACCCTTGGTTGGTAGAGAATTACCCAATTTCTGTTGTAATGTAACTTTTCCAGGTTAAATTTAGGTAAAAATACATCATAAAAGTGGTAATATTGAACTTTCCAAAATTACGCCATCCAAAATTACACCATTTTTACTGTGTATCCCTACATTCAAGATTATAAAAATAACTTTTTCTGAACTTCTTCTCATCAAAACCTACAACTTTGTAGAAGACACCAAATCCATCCGTTAAAACCCTTCAAATTTTTGGGAAATGTTGATAGACAGCGAAAAATATTTTTTATAAAGATTGTATGAATGAAAAAACTAAACAAAAATATTTTTCCCTTTTTTGTCATAGAGGAAAAAAAAACGCTTACGAGAAAAAAATGCTCAACTCATTTTGGTTTCATACTTTTGGAGTTCCCTTCAGCTATGTGTCACATCTTAATAAATTTTGGAGCAATTATTGCTTATTAATTACCGTTAATGTTGAAATAAAAACTTATTTAAAAAAATCAAACAAACAAAAAGAGTTTTGTAGATGCGAACAAAATCTACATATTGCAATTAAAAGATTGCAAAAATGGGGCGTAGATTCAGAGAAATTGACAAAATAGAAAAACGTAACGCATCGCGTAATATAATAAAGAGAAACCTCCTTTTACGAGGTGGCGTAACCCTTTTTGTTTCGTCGATTTCTCTTAAACCATACAATATTTTTGAAAGCATTAAAAAGCGATCTGTAGATCTGAAAAAAAATCCTACAAATTGCTTTCAAAAGATTGCAAAAATATTGCGTCGTTCCAGAGAATTCGACAAATTATAAAAACGTAACGCACCGCGTAAAAGAGGTTTCACTGTATACATTTAAACCTCGCATAGTGCAGGCATTACGCTTTGTATTCCTTCGATTACTCTAAAACGACATAATATTTTTGAATTCTTTTTGAAGCAATTTGTTCCTCTTGCTCCAGTTACAATCTGCTTAAAAAAGATTTCAAAAATATTATGTCGTTTTAGAGTAATCAAAGAAATACAAAGCGTAATGCCTACGCACTATGCGAGGTTACAGAAATTGTGAACTTTTTGTAGAACGTCAAATAAAAACAAAAAATCTTCTTTTTTCCAGGGACCCCATCAACCTGGCCGTGCTCTCGCTGAAGGAAAACGGCAACCTGGACATTCTGGTGAACAAGTGGTGGTACGACCGGACCGAGTGCAAACACACCGACAAGCAGGACGCGTCCCGGAACGAGCTCTCACTGAGCAACGTGGCCGGAATCTTCTACATCCTGATCGCGGGCCTGCTGGTGGCGCTGGCCGTGGCCCTGGTGGAGTTCTGCATGAAGAGTTCCAACAGGGCCTCGAACCGGATTCCGCTGTCGGACACGATGGGCTCCAACTCCAACTCCAAGAACCGGCTGACGATGCCACCGACTACGAGGGACTACGACAACGGCCGGATCGGGGTAGGTTTGACTAGGTGTAGGGGAGCGGGGATGGACACTTCATCAAGTATTAATCTCCAGTATCCTCCGTTCTAGTACTACACGCCGTCGACGCACTCCGAGCCCGATCCGATCCACGCCAACTCGCACACGCAGGTTTGATGTAAGGAGCCGCCGGAACTGCGCCTGTGACGGCCACCGTACGCCCCCACCATTCGACAGATCGTGGCCAACAGTCAGCATGACACGTCCACACTGTTGAAGCAGAGGGCGGCAGTGGCCGGCGCCGGCGGTGGAGTCCCCGGCAGCATCATCGGTCCCGGCGGGGTCGGCCTGGTGCACGAAAATTCCGGCCTCTAGAGAGAGGGGCGGCTCCGCTCAACATCCTGAACCCTTAGGCAAACAAACATCCAGAACTTCAACGCAAAACATCATCCTACCAACTCAGTTTGAAGGTGATCGCAATCTGAGGAGTGAATGAAGAAGATTGATACGATTCGAAGAAAAAGAAGAAGCAGAAGCAGAAAACTAGGACTTAATTGTAAGCAAAATGTGTAAATAGTTTAGTTTTTGTTATGAAATGTAATATTAAATAAGCGCTAGGTAATCAAATAATAAAAACAAAATCTAATCAAATTTCGTGATTCTGCCAATGTTAGACATACTCGGAATCAAAAAATTTAAATGAACTGACGATTAAGAAATTGAAAACTGCTCTCTGTTATTATTGTTCGTTGAAATGAAACTAAATATTTCAAGCGAACGCAAAGGAATTTGAAGTAAACAAAACAAAAAAAAACAACACGAATCGCAATGACACATAAAATCAACCACTGTAAAATCAAAGAAAACAATAGTTTTACCGTTAATCAGTCATAAATAGTAAAACCAACTAAGAAAAAACACAAGAGAAAACAACTACCTAACCATCATCATATATTTCAAAACAACCCAAACAAAAGTGGAGAACAAAAACAAAAAAAAACTTCTTCCTTCTCATCTTCAACAAAAAAAATCGCGAAGCGAAACTCCATCATTCGTCACAGAATAAAGTAAAGTTAAAAAAAAAAAAACAAACTAAAAATTAAACAATTTACACTGTATCCTACAAACGAATCAAACCAAACTAACAAAATAAAAAAAATCAAAAATCAAGAAAATCATGTTGACGAGGAGAGACACCCAAAAAAAAAGAAATCAAATTAAGAGTGAGTGTTGCTGGAAACAGTGTTGCCAAAGCGGTGTCAAAGTGGCAGCGCGCAGCAAAAGAAAAAATATCAAATCAAATCCTTAAAAAGAAAACTGATGTGTTAGGTAAGCAGCATGTAAGGGGCAAACACTACCGAAAAACAAAGAGGAAAACATAATTGAAGACAGCAAACAAATCAACAAAACACAGTCATTGGAAAATTGTTTTACCTTTTGCTCCCTTCGGTTTGTACAGCGGTTACGAGAAACAGTGTTTTGATTTTGTTGGAAGAAATGTTTTTTTTTTTTAAATAAATCGAAATCTAGAAACTTTTAAATCTGATGTGTTTTATTTTTTTCGGTGAATCGTCCTTTTCAATTGAGTTGCTTACGGCCATTTTGTGCAGCTTTCAATCCCTCATGGATCCTGAAAACTCGACTTCAATCGTGAGATATTTAACAATAACTGTAAAAACTGCATGATGTCACCGTTCATACCGGAAGTTGTTTTGATAAGATCGTGCTTTTTTGCCACTGCCTGCAATTGAGACAACTGAACAAAGAGAATTTTAATCAGATGTAGTCTGACGTCTCCTGTTTCCATATTTGATTATAACTTGGGACTCCTCAAACAAATTGACCAAATATCGGGACAAGGAACACAAATTGCGTGCTCTCGTTTTTCTTTATCATCAAGGTCAAACATAATAGCGCATTTACCCCGACACGTTATTTTGCGAGAAATTGCTTACTGTAACACTTAAACTTCCAAGCTCGAGAAAAGGGGATGATTCCATAAAAATTCCTCCATTTTCTCGAGCTTGGGAGTTTAGGGGTAACACCGCTTTAGGTCGGAATTCATGTGTTCCGGGCCTACAAAATGTCCATAAACAACACTTAAGTGCTTATAACTTTTGATAGGGTTGTCAGATCTGCAATCTATTGAACTAATTGAAAAGGTCTTTTGATTAGTGGATTATGTATTCAACGGCAGGTTGCAAGATAGATCCGGACAACTTTTTTGTCAAAATATCTGAGATCCATCCTCCAAAAAGTTCTTAAATAGCACTTAAGTGCTTATAACTTTTGAAAGGGGTGTCAGATTTGCAATCTGTTGAACTCGTTGAAAATGTCTTTTGATTACATATCCAACGACAGGTTGCATGACAGATCCGGACAACGTTTTTGTCAAAATATCTGAGATCCGGCCTCCAAAAAGTTCATAAATAACACTTAAGTGCTTGTAACATTTGATAGGGTTGTCAGATCTTCAATTTTTTTAACTCGTTGAAAAGGTCTTTTGATTAACTATCCAAAGACAGGTCGCATGATATATCCCGACAACGTTTTTGTCAAAATATCTGAGATCCAGCCTTCAAAAAGTCCATAAATAACACTTAAGTGCTTATAACTTTTGAAAGGGTCGTCAGATCTTCAATCTTTTGAACTCGTTGAAAAAGGTCTTTCGAATACCTTTCTAAAATGTGTAACATGACGGGATTTCTTACAAAACCACCCTTTTACAATCTTCCGGACTTTTGTAAAAATCGTTTTTTTAGCATAACTTTTGAAGTACTTAACTAAACTTTATCATTTTCAATAGCGACATATGGGACCTCAAGACGGATCAAATGAGACCAAAACAGTCCAAATCGGGTCAGCCAGTGCCGAGATAACTCAGTGCGATTTTTTTGATCAACATCCCACCACTCACACAGACATTTGCTCAAAATTTGATTCTGAGCCGATAGGTATACATAAGGCTACCAACTACGTACGGATTTTTTCCTTACCATACGGATTTTTGAACCTCTTCGCGGATTTTTAACAGACCAGAATTTTGTAGGGAATTTTATGCATAATACGGATTTGTACGAAATTTCAACAACTTTATAATTTGGAAGCTTTTGTTAACTAGAATTTTTTATTTTTCTGTGAGTTTGATTTAAAAGGGAGAGTTTTTCGAGGTTTCCTCAATTCATACTTGATTATCAATAGTTCTAGAGTTTTTGAACTATTGTCATTCATATGTTGACAGGACCTTTTAATTTTTTTAGAAATTCTTTACTAAATATATTCATTCATTTCCAAAGGCTTTCTAAAACTTGTAAAAACATTTGAACATTTGAATTAACAAATCTAGAGTTTTTTTAAAGGTCCTATAAACTGTTGTGTTTCACATGTTATAGGACCTTTTCAATAAAAAAAAACTCTGGAAAAGTGTTCGTGAAAACACTAAGAACGATATTATTCGTAAAAGCAAACTTGACTTTTCGTAAACTTTTAATCGTTTAGCAAAAAAAATGAAGAACATAATGATTTGATTCAAATCATGGTTTATTTTATGAACACTTTTAAACGTACAAGTCATAAGCACTCTGGTAGCATTTTTTGAAATTTGTTAGCTGTAAAAACGACACAGTTTTATAATTTCAATTCTCAAATTTATTAAATTTGATTTATCTACACAGAAAAAAAAATCATGGTAATATTACATCTGGGAAGGGGTACATCTTTTATGTCAGAAAAAAGGTGTAATTTTACCTCTGGAAATGTGTAATTTTACCACTTTTCTGGTGTAATGTCACTTTTTCAGTCTAAATTGAGGTAAAATTACATCATACAAGAGGTAATATTCAACCTTCCAAAATTAAAGCTTCCAAATTTACATTATTTTTTTCTGTGTATATATATAATTCATTGACAGTTTTTGTTATACCATGGGGTCATATCGGCAAAGTGTACGGATTTTTGCTCAGCAAGAGTTGGTAGCCTTAGGTATACATGAAGGTGGGTCTTGGAGGTCAAATTAAGAATTTCGTTTTTTGAGTGATTTAATAGCCTTTCCTTAGTAAGGTGAGGAAGGCAAAAAGTACAAAATCTGCAGGCATTAAATTGAAAGAGAATGATTATTTTACCAACTTATTTTAAAAGACTGCCTCCGAAGAATTTTTGGCGATTTTTTTTACAAACGAAGTGGGAACGATGTTTTTGATCACAGATTTGATCAAATTGAGTTCTGCAAAGTTCTAGGATCATCTAGACATTCTTACAAATTACTGGAAAAATGAATCGTCCCGATTGGTTAAATTATGCCCGAGAACCAGCGAGTTGAAGTTACCGTCCCAACTTTTTTTGAGCCTTGTGGGTTGGAATGTCAAACTCTTATGCAAAAATGGATTTTCCAGAAGACACTATAACACTTTTTGATATTTTAACAGTATTTGTTATTTAAATGGCATGAATTTTGTTAGTACCGTCGATAAGTAATTCTTTCGAAACAAGAAGTGAATAGTTAAACACACATAATACAAATCATTATCAACGTATTCAATATTAGTTAATGAAACATGTTGCATAATGATGTTTTTAGCACGAGATGTACATTTATACAACGAGACTCTAAACCAGGGCTGGCCATTTCAAATTTTGCACGAAAATTTACCCGCAAAGTAAATGTTTCAAATTTAATTTCAAATACTGATTGTCATAATCATTATTATTCGGTAGATCGAGGTACAATCCTCGGCCCGAACCAACACAACTGGTGATGGTTTCTCTGATGGATTCGATTGATTAGGTAAGAAAAGGTAGTGTAAAGTCATATGAACAATTCTCTACCTAAACCGGAAATGGATTTTATTTGTATTTTTTGATTTGGCTCAAACTTTGTGGGGGCCTTCCCTATGACCAAATAAGCTATTTTGAGTCATTGGTTCACCCATACAAGTCTCCATACAATTTTGGCAGCTGTCCATAAAAAAATGAGTGAATTTTCTGATCAATTTGGCGTCTTCGGCAAAGAAGTAGGTACTGTTGAGGACTTTTGAGAAAAAAATAGGCACACGAAAAAAAAATTTGCAGATTTTTTTATCAACTTTTTTTTCACTAAAACTCAATTTCCCAAAATACGTATTTTTTGATTTTCGAGATGTTTTGATATATTTTAGGGGACAAAAATCCGCAACTTTTGAGCCATAGAGAAACATGGTCAAAAAATCTGCCGCCGAGTTATGAATTTTTGAAAAAATAGTGATTTTTGGAAAAAATCGAAGTTTTATGCAAAAACAAGTTTGACATTACTTTTTGATGCAAAATTGAATTTGCAATCGAAAAGTACTTTACAGATTTTTTGATAAAGGGCTCCGTTTTCAAGATATAGCCACCGAATGTTTAATTTTAGCGAAATATTTGCAGTTTTTCAATTTTTAAAAATAGTGACCATGAGTGACCATTTCTAAAAATATTTTTTTTGAAAGGTTCAGAAAATTTGCTATAAAATTGTCTAAGATCGGTGGCTATATCTTATAAATGGAGCCCTTTATCAAAAAATCTGTAAAGTACTTTTCGATTGCGAATTCAATTTTGCATTAAAAAATAATGTCAAACTTGTTTTTGCATGAAACTTATTTTTTTCCATAAATCACTATTTTTTCAAAAATTCATAACTTGGCAGCAGATTTTTTGACCATGTTTCTCTATGGCTCAAAAGTTGCGGATTTTTGTCCCCTAAAACATATCAAAAAATCTCGAAAATCAAAAAATACGTTTTTTGTGAAACTGAGTTTAATTAAAAAAAAAGTTGATTGAAAAATCTGCAATTTTTTTCCGTGTACCTATTTTTTTCTCAAAATTCCTCAACAATACCTAAAACTTTGCCGAAGACACCAAATTGATCAGAAAATTCACTCAAAAGTTACAGCTGTTTGAATATTCACATACCATTTTTGTATGGACAGCAGCCAACATTGTATGGAGCCTTGTATGGGTGAATCAATGACACAAAATAGCTTGTTTTGTCATAGGGAAGGCCCCCACAAAGTTTGAGTCAAATAAAAAAATACAAAAAATAAAAATGGTCGAAATCGGCCGATTTCGTAGAGAGTTGCTCATCTGCTGGAATCGGCTTTGTAAATACTAGTCCCGAAACTTTCAAGGATGTTTCCGTTAAGGGATCTGCCAGAGATTTACGTTTTTTACTCATGACAACTCTAACATCAAATTAATTCAAAACTTTCTATAAAGTAAAGTTTGCGCCAATGCGCCATTTGAAAATTAAAATATGTAAAATTTATATTGCATCTTTTCAAACATCTTGAAAGAAGCCTCAAAGATAACGTTACTGAAAAATCTATGCAAAATCATCAATTTCTATGCAGAACCACTTAAAATACAGCAGCTCCCAATCTTACTGTCTTCCAAATGGCAAGTTTACCATACATATTTTATTGTCTACAAAAACTTCAGCCCGGATCTAAACTTCTATAAAGTGGAGAAAGATTGCCGTTGTCAGCTTTGAAAATCTTCCCCAGGAGCCAACCTAGAGCCCATAAACAGCCCAATCTTCTTGGTTTATCAAACCGACCAAATGCGCGCGCTTTCCACCGTCACTTCCCGGAAGCGGCGGATGATTTTCAATTTCCCCCAAAACCGTGAGGCGTCGCAAAATTAGCATTTTCGTCTTGGGCCAGGAAGCCGCCCCGCTGTGTTCTTGCGAAAACAAAACAAAACACAACCTTTGCTTCGCCTCGAATGACAACGCTAATCTCCATGTTAATGAAAACAGCCGTGTTGTTTACACGTGGTGAGGAACATGGACTTGGGGGCCCTTGGCCAATAGCGTGGTTCACGTTTCTATGAAAAAGACAAAAGTTGTTATTTTGTCTTGCATCATTTTGTTTATAAAGCACCATTTGGCTATTTTTAATTTGAAATTTATATGGGATTTTGATTTATTTTCCATGGAAATATCTTACATTATTAGAATTTTATAAATCTGAGATTGATTTTGAACTGGGAACAACTTTGTAGAACATACCAACAAGCTAGGAAGTGACCCTTTAAAGATACAGATACTTTTAGATGGTGGCTGGCCCTTCAAAAGCCACCATCTAAAAGTATCTGTATCTTTGAAGGGTCACTTCCTACCTTGTTGGTATGTTCTACAAAGTTGTTCCCCAGTTCAAAACCTATCTCCTACTGTAAGAATCAAGTCATTTCATCGATTTATAAAAAAAAATTCCTAATACAATGTAAAAAAAGATAGTTTCCCATGGAAAATAAATCAAAATCCCATATAAATTTCAAATTAAAACTGGAGCTCCTAGACCTTACCAAATGGGCTCAAATTTTCAGGAGTGCTTCTGGGGACATAAAAGAACGAAATTCCGGTTGATGCAAGACAAAATAACAACTTTTGTCTTTTTCATAGAAACGTGAACCACGCTATTGGCCAAGGACCAGGACCTGGGCGTTTATTCAATTTGTGTAGAAGGTTAGACACGATTCGGCTGTCACCGTAGTTAATCTTGCTGTACTATGACTTGTACAAAACGGTCATAATAAAAAAAAACTTTCACCAAATTCCGGCCTGGCCCAGATTTGCACTGTTTCTCATTTATCTTTTCATAACCGCTGGTAATGCGCGATTTGCATTATCATTAAGGGTTCATAAATCCGTGCACATCAGGTACGCTGGTTTCCTATGAGAGTGCCTCGCTCGGGATGAAAACCGGGAAAGCATTGCGGCAAAGAGCTAATTTTAAATTGTGGCTTTCAGCTATACCTTCCGCAACCGCTAGACGGTTGCGCTGCTGGTGGGCCACGTGAGCAGAAAAGATACCAACGTAAAGCGTTATTATCCTAAAACCGTTTAATATTTTTAGATCATTTAATTAAACGACGGCGAAACAAGGGAATGGCGGGATAATGTGCTGACGAATGATGAGATTATTTCAAAGGTGATTAACCCAGATTTAAAAGTTGCAATTTGAAGTTTTTGCCTTTCTTACAAAAGAAAGGTTTGAGGTTTCATTTTGGATAGACACTTTTTGTAGATTTTGATATGATCATTCGATTAAAAGTTTGGGTCAAAACCCGAACTCAGGGCCGTGGGGTTGGAAACTATTTTATTTTTTCTTAAGGATTCACAATTTTGGATCAGTAATGATCATCAGAAATATTTTTGGGGTTTTTTTATTAACTTGTTTACATACAAATTCAATGAACTAAATTTTCAAGCTAGAATAAAAATAAAGCTCATTCAAAATAAATTTTCTATTATTCGGCCATTTAAGTTTTTGCCACTTGTTTTTTTTTTCTCATTTTATTTTTGGTTTTGCACAGAATCATATACTTATCATAAGAAAGGCTCTATTTCACCTATAAGTTGATTAAATCCGTAATTCTTTTTTTTTCATATAATTTAAACAATAGTGAGACCCCATATATAACAATATTAAATTTATTAACGACCCCTTATCGATTTTCTTGAACCTTGGTCTCAAGGATAATTTTGGTTCTTGTTCTTGATCCTAAAACCGGGGTCAATTTATGATATCTCATGACGAATAAGCGGCTCGACCACTGGTAAACCCACTTCCTTTTTCTTGGTTTTTACTAAGAAACAATTTTTATAACACTGTATCGTAAAGATTTGGAATTTGGTGTCAATGGGACATTATTTATTTCAACTTATGAACTGCTTTTTCGAGGCATATTTCCTCAAAAAATAATTGACTTAAAACACTGTTAAATTTATTTCTGAATAAAAAAACCAGGGCTTCAGCTTAGTGAAATAAACCGATGTGTATAAAATCAACGAGTTTTTTAAGATATTTAAAAAATTTTAAATATCACATTATGTTTCAAATTAGGCATGTTTACAAATGTTGATAAAAGTTGAGTTCACAAAACATTTGAAAAATATTTAAAACTCCAGAGTAATTCTCTACGATTTCGCAAATCGACTTTTCTGTGTATATATTAGTAAAAGTAAATCTTTCCCTGTTCCTGAGGGGAACACCCTTGAAGAGTATCGGGGCCGGCATTTACAAAGCGGATTCAGTGGCAGTTTCATTCTCAGTCGCCTCCCTAAGGTGTTGTGATAAGGTCCAGTTTGTGACGATACACTACCTTCCCTTTACTTAGCAATCGATTCCAGAAGGGAAAAGATCACCAGTTGTGTTGGTCCGAGCCGGGATTTGAACCCCGATCTACCGCTTACGAGGCGGAAGCGTTACCACTGGGCTACGTGGCTCGGTGTGTATATATTGATTTGGATAAAACTTTTCTCATTCATTCCCTTTGTCATAAGAAGTCGTTTTGCATCATTAATTTTTCCATACATTTCTCCATACAATTTTGTATCTCACGAAAGAATTTCCTGATCGATTTGATGATCGGCAAAGTTGTAGATTTAGACTTTTGGAAGTAGAAATAGGCACACGAAAAAAAAAATATTTATATTTTTAGTACAATAACAATAATCCTAAAAAATTAAATTTTTAAGAGTTTTAAAAAGTAAATCACAAACTTGAAAATATTAAATAATTTTATTCCAGAGATCCAAACATTTACGGGTTCATATTTTCCCAAAAAATTCTAATCATAACCTACATTTACAATTTTAAACATTTACATAGCCATTTGTATGCCCAGCCCCCAACATTGTATTGAGACTTGTATGGAAAACCAAATGATGCAAAATGATTTCTTTTGACGAAGGGAATGCATGGACAAAGTTTCATCCAAATCGAAAAAAGAATCGCGAAAAATTTGAGAAATCGTAGAATAAATATAACTACGAAAAATTACACAAAAAAAATTAAAACTGTTTTAAGTGACCGAAAAATGCAGGGAACATATCTCGAGGCATCGTGTGTTGAACTTATTTACTTTTACTTTTACTGCTCGTACAACCTCCGGGTCATGAGCTGTCTCCAGATGCGCTGCCACTAAACTCGGTCTTGGGCTGCTACTCTCCAATTCCGACTCGGAACTCCCACACTTCTCAGATCTTCCTCCACTTGGTCTAACCACCTCGCACGTTGCGCCCCCCTCCGCCGCGTTCCAGCCGGCTCCGAATTAAACACCAACTTGGGACCATCCATAAACCACGTGGACACTTTTTTGGGAATCTGTTACCCCCCCCCCCCTTTTTTGTATGGATCGTGGACAATCGCCATACCCCCCCCCCCCTAAAGTGTCCACGTGGTTTATGGATGGTCCCCTTCACCGGATTGATAGTCTGGTTCGGTTTTCTTGCGACGTGTCCGGCCCACCGGATTCGGCCAGCCTTGGCGACCTTCCGAATACTTGGCTTGCCGTAGAGTTGCGCGAGCTCGTGGTTCATCCTTCTCCTCCATACGGTGTTCTCACGCACGCCGCCAAAGATCGTCCTAAGCACTCGCCGTTCAAAAACTTCAAGCGCTTGCAAGTCCTCTTCGAGCATCGTTCACGTCTCGTGCCCGTAGAGAACGACGGGTCTTATCAGCGTTTCGTACATGGTGCACTTTGTACGCCGGGAAAGATGACCAGACCGATCGGGTCGGACATCGCTCCCGAAATCTTCACGCTGCACCGTGCCCCGTTCATCGTCGATTTCACCAGTCTGATCAGCTTCCCGGGAAAGCCGTTCTCGTACATGATCTTCCATAGCTCTTCGCGATCGACCGAGTCGTACGCGGCTTTGAAATCGATGAACAGGTGGTGCGTCGGGATCTGGTACTCGCGACATTTTTGGAGGATTTGGCGTAGCAAAAGATTTGCTCCGTCGTCGATTTCCTCCACAAACCGGCTTGGTACGTCCCTACGAAATCCTTTGCTCGCTCCGACAGACGACAGAAAATGATCTGAGACAGCACTTTGTAGGCCGCGTTGAGAATAGTGATGGCTCGATAGTTCTCACATTCCAACTTGTCCCCCTTCTTGTAGATCTGGCATATTACTCCCTCTTTCCACTCCTCCGGTAGCTGTTCTGTGTCCCAGACCTTGACTATCAGCCTGTGTAGTCAGGCCGCCAGCTTGTCCGGGCCCATCTTGATGAGTTCAGCACCGATACCATCCTTACCCGCTGCTTTGTTGTTCTTCAGCTTCTTGATGGCATCCTTAACTTCCCTCATCGTGGGTGCTGGCTCGGCGTCCTTGTCATCGGCGTCGCTTCCCATGTGCGGGCTGTGCACGTTGATGATGCTCAGGTTGAAGAATCGGCCCTTGATCCTCAACCGGCACATTCTGTCATTGACTGGCCACCAACCAATCACGCGCTTCGCCATTTCGCCCAGCACTATAAAAGCAGTCCCCAGCTCGCGTGTATTGCCGCCGCTCCAATACATAGTGTAGTCACCGTACTCCCGGTGGTCCTTCCCCTCCCAGCACACCTCCTGCAGCGCCACGACTTCGAGACCGCGGACCCGCAATTCGTTGGAAAGAATGCGGTCGCTCCCATCGAAGTTGAGAGACCTGCAGTTCCACGTCCCGAGTTTCCAATCCCTGGATCCCCGAAAATCGGGTCGGCGATTGGATCGGCTCGCATCTGGAGCTCTTTGCACTTTGGTTTTACGGCGGGTGCGTGTAGCCATCACCAACCCCCTGTCTCGCCGGAGGGCCGTCGTGCCGGTACTGTTTAGAGTCCCACGCCGACACAGGGACTTTCAATCAGCCGCCCCTAACCTGGAGTACAGACGCTGTTTCGAGCCGCCCCTAACCTGGGGAACAGACTCTCGATGGGGGGGGGGGGGTCCTAACTCTACCTGCTGTAAGCCGCCCCTAACATGGAGAACAGACGCTTACCTTGACGATGGAGTAGGACACCGGTTTCCTTGAGCCGCCCCTAACCTGTGGAACAGGCGTTTGAAGGGGGTCCAACACCCGCTGCTGACAGCCGCCCCTGACCTGGGATACAGGCGCTAACAGCTTGCGAACACTCGAACTCCTTTTGATTCGAGCCGCCCCTGCAAAATGACAGACTAATTAGGTGTGTGTGTGTGTGTGTGCAACCAACCAAACGGGACCACGCGGTCGCTTCTTATAAATTGAGTTGTTTCCATGTATTTTTAGATCTACATAGAGTTATCTACGTGCGCATGTATTGCGTGTACGTACACGAAAAAAAGTGAGGTTAAATTTTGTACCATCCAGCAAGACAAAGGGCGTGCTAGTGTGCGTGAGAGCGGGCTTAGATAACTCTATTCTATACATGCAAATAACTCGCATAGGCATTTGGAAGGTGTTAGCTCTGCCGAGCTTCGGTGACCCATTTCTACGCTGGCTAGCCGAGCGCGAGGTTCCTCCGCTGAACCGACAAGCCCCGCCCTAAAGAACGTTTGTATCAATTTGATCCAAACGTTATTCAGAACTTCCGGACCCTCGTAAAATGGACAAGGACCCAGCGCGTATATAGTTGATAGTAGGTAACAGTATTCCTAATTCAAGTCATAGCTCACCAAGTCGCGAAGGCATAGTGGTTAGCATTTTTGCTTACCAATCTAAAGGACGGGGGATCGAACCTCGACTCGAGCGACTTTGATTTTTCGTTCATGTTCAGAAGTTCAAGATTTATGTTTCCTATACTTTCTCGTTGGGAGCAGATGGGAATCGAACCCAGGACCATTCGTTTACAAAGCGAACACCGTAACCAGTCAGCCACGGCTGCTCCCTGAAAATGACAGACTAATTAGGTGACACTTAAAAAAATCATTTCATAGATTCGATTTTTTGTGAGACTCTATGTCAGAAACGATTTTTCGTAATTTGCCATAGACACCAAATCAATCGGATGTGCAACAAAAGATCGAAAGCAATAAGGTCGATTGGACAAAACGTAGAAAGGGCAAAAGATCGAATGTGAACAAATGAAACAAATAATTATAATTATCAACTTCTCGAATATTCTTAATTGTTTTTTCTGATCTGATTTTTTTCTGTGAGTTTATCCATCCGTTCAGTAATGATTTAAAAAAAAAAAAAAAGTAGTATGACTTTTGAACCACTTTCTGAGAAGATTTCTACTCTTTCAAACATGAGCAGATCTTCTAAAAAAAGTTCGACTTCTAAACTTTTTTTAATTTTTTCATTTTAAAAAACAACCTTTTTGTATTTAATCGTAAAAATCGTATTGTAATCGTAAAAATCGTTGGAATATTTGAGAGACTTATGTATATATTCTGAAAAAAAAATTGAAATAGTTTCGAAAACTGAAAAGGTTTTTTTTCTTAAATTTTGTTGCAAGTTTTCTATGCTTTTTTAATCTATCTCTCATGGTCCCAATAGATCCTAAGAAAAATCATACAATTTTTAAAGATAAACCCACTAAAAAATAAAAATAAATTTCATATATAAAACAGGCAATTGGGGCAATCGCCCCACTTTTTTAATTATTTTTTTCTCTTTATATATTCAGTTCGAATTTTAGGCTGTTTCAATATGTTTTTTGAACATTTTTGTATTATTAGTAAAAAAAAATCAAATCAAATTATTCGCTCAATAGCATTGCCTTGACGTTCTCTATTGCGAGATTCCTACTCGAAACCTCTTTTTACACTTTTGCTTCCATCCACCCCGGGATTCGAAAAGACGACCTTTGGATTTTTAGTCCAACTGCCTACCAGCAACTCCACCGAGACAGGACCCAGGGAAACGACTCCTACACCTGGACATTAGGTTAGTCCGGGGCCAACATTTACTTTCCGTCCGACGGAAGGCGTGATCGGACAAATCTCGTCTCAAAATTTGCCACCGGGACCTTCTGAGATCGAACCCAGGCCGACTGGGTGGGAGGCAACTACGCATACCCCTACACCACGGTCCCGATTGTATCATTAGTAAGGTCATTCCAAATACTTATCCAAGTTCATGTCACCCCCTCTTACCGTTCAAAA
Organism: Culex quinquefasciatus; assembly: GCF_015732765.1. Taxonomy (NCBI): domain Eukaryota; kingdom Metazoa; phylum Arthropoda; class Insecta; order Diptera; family Culicidae; genus Culex; species Culex quinquefasciatus. Next base: position 181,962,008 of record NC_051863.1, read on the forward strand.
ATGGCTTAAAAAATCAGGAGACAAAAAAATATATAAAAAGAAATGCTCAATTTTTAAGTAAACAAACGCGAAATCAACTGAAATTAATTGAAAATGCATTTTCCTGCGTTAATTATGATTATTTTTAGCGTGATTGAAACAGTTCAAAAGTATTACGTTTTGTAAAAAAAAAATGCATAACGAAAATAATTCGAACTTACATTTTTGACAATCACTAACGTTTTAATGATCGCATACCAAATGTACTTTTGTAAAGAGAAAAACACTTTGAAAAATGTATGCAAAGGCGAAATTCAAATTATCAAGGATTTTCAATTTTAGATTGGGGCCTAAATAATGGAACCAGTTTTTTCCTAGCTTTTTCAGGGTAGTCTGAAATGCCATATTTGTTTTCCAATCACACTCTTAAACATCCGATACCGGTTTGAACACATTTTCTACAAATTCCAAATGCTAAATGTGGCAATTTGTGGATCCACAAACTGAAATGCAGGAATGAAAAAAATCAAGCAATTAGTTACCTGCCAATCACCAGCGACAATCAGCTCAAATAGAGCTTCCTTTCTCAAATTAAATTAAATTAGACAATCCAGCTAATTAATAGTCGGGATGTTGATTGATGAAACACATCAGCTCCAAATTGACCCCCCAGCAACGGAAAGTTCAGCTCGACCTTTCCCTTCCTCATTTCAGCACACCAATCTCGCCCTACCGGTGCCAGCACTGAGAAAGTTACCCAGAAAAAGACTGCCAAAGCGATCCCAGTTCGAACACATTTCCCTTTCGGGGCTGGAAAAGTTGCAGTTTTTCTTCGGGCTTTTACTTTCTCCCCCACGGTGATGGCGTTCCGGCCGGCTATGACCTGGAACAGGCCCGCAAATGTGCTGAAGTAGGCAAAGATCGCTGCGTTGGCACTACAACCCACATACACAGGAGCGATAGTTTGGAATTGGAAAATAAATAACTGAAAAGGAAAACATAAAGATTATATCGTATCATAGACGGAAACGTGACATGAAACGCAATCGGCAGGGCCTAAGTCGTAAGCTCGTAGCAGGGGGAGGAGGGAAATTCTTTGAGAAAATGTTAGTTTGGTTTTTGTCTTCGAATTTTGCCGATTTACAAAATGATATTTTTTTTTAAATAATTGTCATGAACTGTCAAGTAATACTTGTCACTAAATATAAATTCTAATATTTAAATTTGAGTAACTTGTTTTATCTTAAACATTTTAAAAATTAAAAAATATCTCCGAAATTTCTCATTTTAAATCATTGAATAAAACAATCACAAATCCAGCAATTCTCCAGAGAACAACACCTCACTGCAAGTAGAGCATCCTTGAGGACGCGATGAGGACGACACCAGCAGCAGCAGCAGCAGCAGAGGTTCACCTATGCGGCGATGGCTTTGGCCCATGCCCCGGTGCTTCACCACCAGCGGGTGGGGTCGGGAAAACCTATGCTAAAACGTGTTGTTGCGGTGGAATGACACGAAATGAAGGAAATTGTACCGGCAAATGCTAAGTGCCAGGCCATTCAGCCGGAAGGTGAAGATTTTCGTGCCGAGGGTGACTGGCGTCGCGTGGTGACCTTAATGTCTAATTTTTTTTGTCGTAGATTTTAGAACATTTCTTAATTAAAGTAATACCGAATTGCGATTTTTCTATCTCTGTATTACAAATGAACCAACAAAGGACAACATACCCCCTGAATCGCACTTACCCTTTTTTTTGGAGAGTCGTCTGAATGCACAAACTAGTGGCAATTTTTCGAGAGTGATGTATGCTAACACTGCGGTATTTGGAGGTTTGTTATATTTCTCCAGCATGAAACCGATGGATTGTGGTTTTGCGGAGTGCCATTCAATTCGTGCTGGTTTGCAGGTTTCGGATTGGTGCATTTTAAATATTATTTTGTTTTTTCTTATACGTATATTTTCTGAGTGACATTTCTCGACTTGAAGTTATTTTTAAATAAAGATAATATGGAAAGAATTCTGGAGTTTTTTGTAAGGTCCAATAAATAGAGTTTTACTTTTTTTTTGTTTGTTACAATCAGGGTTGCGAATGAGCGAGCGAGCCAGAATCCGCGCTCGCTCATTCATAAGCATGAGGACTTAACAGATAGCTCGTGCTCGCTCATGCTCAACGCATGCGCTCGCGCTCAATGAGCGCTCATCAGCAAATCAGGTAGATTTTTAGTATTGTTTATAAATCTGGCACAGGCCAATTGGATTGCCACTTTTGAAGTTAATTTCATCGCGAAAAAGGGACATGAACTCATCAATTGGTATGCATTGGTAATTTAATTTTGGTTAACCGCGATAAATTCATCAAATTATTCGTTGGCGTCGAACTGTCAAAAATTGATCGCGGTGGATTGCGGGGAATACTTTTCTACCCCAGTTTATTGTGTGATCAATGCGGTCATGGTAAATTTATGAAACTTTAATGTTGTCAGCCTATATATTTTTTTGATAATTTAGAAAACTAGTTTTGATTAATTTCACGATAAATGAAAAATGGATGATACGCAAGTAATGTGTCTTAATTTGCTAACAATCCTAGACACCCTTTTTAGCTTATTTCACTTTCAAATTTAGAGTAAACTGTCAAGGAACGGAATTTTTAGGTCTTAAATAAGCTGTAAATAGGATGGTAATCGATTTTTTTTAATATTAAAACATGTTTTTACTTGTGAGCATGCTCATTTCTCATTCATTTATTTGGATCGACTCCAGCATATAAATAAGATAATTGATGTGAAAATTATCTAAGGCACAGATTTGACATTTATTATGCAAAATTATTTACAAATAATTGACTATACAAGATGAGGTTCCCAGGGATTTAAACATGACTAAACGTAATACCAAGAAAACGTATTTGTATTCCTTAAAAGATACTTTTCAGCTTTATTAAATAGCTCACTTTCACGTGTCACTTTATTATCAACTTTTTTTATTAATCGAATTATTTGTACACAGTAAAAAAGTGTACATTTGGAAGTTGTAATTTTGTAAGGTTGAATATTTCCTCTTGAATGTTTTAATTTTACCTCGATTTAGACTGAAAAAGTTGCATTACACCAGAAAAGTGGCAAAATTACACATTTTCAGAAGTAAAATTACGCATTTTTCTAACCTAAAAGACGTACTTCCCAGATGTAATATTTTTAAACTGTGTACAAATCTTAATGTAACACCTTAACCCCTTAACTCTGACTCCAAAACAAGTTTCAAAACAAAAAAATTAGACAAATAACTTCATCCAATATTATTAAGATTAGCCTATTCAAGCCTCTATTTATAAAAAGACACACTCGAAGCTCTGCTGAAAAAAAAGTTATTATCGTTTACCCATTACAGGTAAAAAAAATACCGCTCATTTTGCTCAATGAGCAAAAATGAGAGCGAGCGCGAGCAATGAGCGCTCAAAATCGCAACACTGGTTACAATGTACACCGTTAAATGGTAAATGAAGGGTTTTTTTTAATATTCTGGATATTTTTTCAGTTATTATTTTTGCATGACTTTTTCTCAGCAGTTTGTTGCCTAAATTTAAAATTCGATAAAGTAAGTATTAAAGGAAAACACAGGCTTAAGTTGTTTTTTTTTTTTAAATAAATCTCAGAATTAAAATAAGTTTTTTGATATGAAGTGTGCGAAGGCTTTTGAGATTTCAAAACATAAGTAAATTAAAGAAAAATTAAAGAGAAATTAGATTTCAAGATACAGAATTGCAAATAAAGTGTAAATCCAGTTTGATGTAAACGGACAAATGCAAAATTATCATAGTCAGAAAAGTTCCACAATTGTCTACATGTGGAGAGGGAGGGAGGTCTATTTTGGAAGGAAAAGTGTGGTTTGTGGATGGCCCCATATGGAAAACAATCAAAATTCTGTTAAGTTTAAAAAATGAACAACAAAAATTTGCAAAGTATTCAATATTTGTTTAGATCGAACGATATCCAGTCTCAATACTTTATTTATTAATAACTAATTAAGACATTTTGGAAAAAAAATAATTAACCGTCTGCTGGCCAATTTTTTTCGATTTTTTGTATTTTTCCCTTATTTAGGAAGTCATTTTGAGCAACTTTTGTTCTAAGAAATTTATCTTGTTTAATTGATGTTAGTTTTTGGTAGTATTTGGTCTATTCTACCACCACCTTTTTTACAGTCACTTTTTCAATTTTTTGCTTGTTTTTTTTTCACATTTTCTGCTATAAAATGGCACCGTTATCATTTAAATTGCAAAAAAAAATGCGTAGAGGCATAGTCTGGGACACTAGAAAAATTACTGTTTAGGTACTTCTTTTTAATTAAAATAAAGAAAATGTTGGTAGAAAACACAGCCAAAGTTGACCCCTAAAAAATACATTTTTAAAAACATTGGCAAAATCACATAAAACACGAAAAACCCATAACTTTTCTAAAATTTTAGGAGTTCTTCTTTCCAATGTTTTTTAAAAATCAAATTGAAAAATTGATTTTTGGTGATTTTTTTAATCAAAGCCCGTTTGAAGGCGGTGTTGGGTTGTAGAGGGTAAATTCCTCTTTTTTAAATTCCATGTTTAATATTGTGTCAAGGGATGCGAAAAAATCATGCTTTCTGAAGATTAAAAAAATCAGTCAATTTCGTCAATTTACAGTTTTTCCTTTTTAACACTTTTGAATCAAGACTTGTTTTGAAATGCTCAAATAGGTCAAATCTCGGAAACCCATTACTCATAGGTTGCATTGAAAATTTACTCTAGAAATATTCAATATGTTTAAATGTTAGAGTTGTTCAAAAAAATATTTTTTTTCGAAAAGTTCAGAAAATTTCACATATGTTTCATTTTTAACATTGAAAATAGGTTCATCAATTTCAAAGATATTGGTACCAAAAAAACCAAAAAATAATCAATTGCAAGCCATGTAAGCAGAAAGAATAACAAAATTCCTTTTATTAATGATAATTTTGACCATGATTGAAGTCGTTATAGAAATGTTGAAAATAAGTTATATTGCAATCAACATCGATTTAATGTTTGAGAAGGCCACATTTGAACGATGAAATTATGTTTTTTTTTTGATTATTTTTTTTTTAATTTTGGGCTTTCAAAAATTTGATGCAGGTTTGTTAAGATTAGTTCTCGGAGACCAGTGGAAAATAAATTTAGCACCAGAGGGACCATCCATAAACCACGTGGACACTTTAGGGGGTGGCGATTGTCCACGATCCATACAAAAAGATTTTTTTATATGGACAATTGTCCACATGGGGGGGGGGGTTGAGATTTCCAAATAAGTGTCCACGTGGTTTGTGGATGGTCCCAGACTCCGGCGTACATGAATTTTAATTCCATATAAATCACAAATAAATCGTAAATAAAGTAATATTCAATATAATGTTGAATGCAACTTCAACCGTCATCTCAAACCGAAAACTCTACAAATATTTCCAAAATTGCGGTTCTCAAAAGGACTAAAGAATGGCAGTTTTGGAAAATTGGTTTATTTATCACATCACATTTTCCTCAGTTTCTGTTGAAATTCACATTATCCAAATGTTTAATTTTCCGAAATGCAAACTAATCGTTTCTGAGTAAGTGGAGCAGTCTGATTCTAGAGCATGCGAGTTATCAGCAAAGAAACCCAAAAAAAGCTAGTACTTTGGTCTAGAAAACTCAATGCATTTGATTTTTTGCATATGAAACATTTATGCGACTGTATGGATTCCTTTTTCATCGGGAATTTTCCAAACTTGCTTGTAATTTTACAGATTTTCAAGTTTGCGCCTACTTTATAAGAATCATCAGAATTTCAAAAGCTACTAAACCGAACCACGAGTAATTAATATTCACCACGCCAGTTTTCCTTCAAACTCATCATTTTTATTATTCCAGATAAGTTTGGCGAAAGCCACGCCAAATTTCCCCACTGCCATCCCAAGATAAGCAGTTGAGACGCGCAGCTCGTAAAAATACAATCAAGCAGCAGTTTTCCTTTTTGGCCAAACTTGGTGAAAATTGTCACGTCGTCGTTGTCTTTCCCGGCAAGTCAGCGTGCAGCCAAATGAAGAGTTCGATTCTAATCAACCTACTCATGATGGTGGCACTGGCGGCACACTCAGACCCAGCCACTTTGGGTTTGAGGGGAAGGGGGGGCGGTGTGGCTCGGAGCACCTCCCCTCCCGTGGCAAACGACCCAAGATAACGAACTATGGTGTTCCGTGCTACTGCCGCATGCCGAGCATCATACATAGTTCTTTATCTGCGCCGGCATAATTTTCCCATCCCATACATCACTCCCACGAATTCATAATTCATCTTTGCTGCTCCAGTCCCGGGGACGGACGGGAAAGCGCTGACTGCCACTCACTTTGAGCGTTTTGGAAGGAAGCCAGAGACAATGGGAGTGTGGAAGTTTTGATGGTCGTTCAAAACTAAAACGACAAAAATAACTAAAAATAACTAAAAATAACAGAATTGTCAAAATTGTCAAAATTGTCAAAAATGTCAAAATTGTCAAAATTGTCAAAATTGTCAAAATTGTCAAAATTGTCAAAATTGTCAAAATTGTCAAAATTGTCAAAATTGTCAAAATTGTCAAAATTGTCAAAATTGTCAAAATTGTCAAAATTGTCAAAATTGTCAAAATTGTCAAAATTGTCAAAATTGTCAAAATTGTCAAAATTGTCAAAATTGTCAAAATTGTAAAATTGTCAAAATTGTCAAAATTGTCAAAATTGTCAAAATTGTCAAAATTGTCAAAATTGTCAAAATTGTCAAAATTGTCAAAATTGTCAAAATTGTCAAAATTGTCAAAATTGTCAAAATTGTCAAAATTGTCAAAATTGTCAAAATTGTCAAAATTGTCAAAATTGTCAAAATTGTCAAAATTGTCAAAATTGTCAAAATTGTCAAAATTGTCAAAATTGTCAAAATTGTCAAAATTGTCAAAATTGTCAAAATTGTCAAAATTGTCAAAATTGTCAAAATTGTCAAAATTGTCAAAATTGTCAAAATTGTCAAAATTGTCAAAATTGTCAAATAAAATCAATACAACTAAAATAATATAAAATGCCATAAATCATCCAGAACTTGGTACTTATGTTACAAGCATGACCAAAATGACCAAATTTTTTGCAAGCCATTTTTTCGTAAAATTATTTTTATTAGGTCCTTTTTGGTACTGAGACCTAGTTAGGACTGAGTCGGCAGCAAGCCATTTTACTGGTGAGAGAACAGAGGTATCCAAACCATAAAATATAAAAATGAATATAATTGTTTTGTCAATACTTTATGTTTTTGTTTGAGTGAGCAATTTCAAAAAAAGTCTTGAATTCCCCAACAATTATTTATTATTTCTAAATATGTAACTTTTTGTATTTTTACTGTTGATTCACATTTTTGTATTTGAATGAAACCAAATTTTCAACAATGAAAAGGCATCCTCATTGTCTGTGGCCGTAAGCTGTACTCTGTTTTCATCTCACGCCCAAAAGTCCACACACTGGTGATGCTGAGGTGATGTTTCTGTGCTTTCTCGCTCCTCTGCTACTCGAGATGTCATACAAATGGGAACAAAGTAAGATTTTGCACCTTTCCAGCACGGCTCGGAACGTCGAGGGCAGAGAGCTTTTGCCGCTGTTGTTGTTGTTGTTGTGCTCGTCGTCGTTGTGAATGTTGATGTTAAGGATTGTACACAATGGCAAACGAGGGTGGAAACAACGTGCACCATTACGGTTGAGTAGATGACCTCGAACTTGCCTTGCACACACACGGACACACGCTCACTCATAGGTTCTGAAAAACGCGGTCAATGGCAACATGGAGGGTAGCTGTGAAAAGGTGTACAAAAAATATTGTTTTAAAAATGATGTTAGGGAATGCAAAAATCTTTTCAAATAAATAAATTTACAAAGGAAAAAAAAACAGTTTGGTGTAACTCTGGACTCCACAAACGAAATTCAACCAAACTTCGGGACAATGCACATAATGGTCAGCCAAACAAAACGTGTTTGTTATTGTCATTCTTTGTCATGGTTGAAAACCCTTGTGAGTACTGTAGAAAAATGTCAATGTTTGATCGGGCATGAAGATTTTTTTTTATTCTAACGGCCTATTTATTAGTAGTTTTTTTGATGATTTTTTTCTAAAATAAACCTCTTGAAATGCTCAAATTTGAATTCGAGTCATACTTCAATGTATGTTTACGATTAGTAGGGTAATGAAGCACTTGCAACAGTACACCGTGGGACAATTTCGGCAATAATTTATAAGCATTGAAATATTTGAAATCCCATTTTCAATCCTCAAAAACAAATACAATTCTTCATTTTTTAGGAATTAAATTAATTATATTGCCATTCTTAAAAAAGACATAAGCTTAGACAACTTTCCATCTTAGAACGGTTATTTTTTCTATTCAACTTTTTTTTTCAAATAAACAGGAAACTGATTTTTTTTAAATGTTGTGTATGATAAACATGCGCTATAATTAATTGTTGTATCAATTGTGATACTTGTACTTAGAAAAAGCTTTGTACAAATATGTCATTAAAAACAGAATATTTAAAATATTTCTATATACCGTCAACTGGGGCGAAATGGGATACATGGGGTGAATTTGGACAGCAGTTTTAACCATGTTAGAGCACAATATTTTGATTTTTTCTGGTTGGTTTCAGATAGAACAGACTCAGACCAACAAAATGTGCACATCCATTTCCGAATTTAAAACCTTTAAATGCTCTAAACACTGCTGTCCCTATTCCGACTGTAGTCTCGATTCGCCCCAGATGACGGTACTTTTGTTATGAGACAATCTGAAAGAGATATGTTTTTGCATTTTTTGCAGTTAAATTACTGTTTTTTTTTTTGCTTATTAAATTATTAATATATTTAAAAAATACTACAATAATTATATACCACTTAATAAGAAGCTGACGAATCATTTGCATTTTGAGCATTTGATATTATGATTAAAAAAGTGACTTGTATGATACAAGTTGTATCTAGTATTTTAAAAAAATACTGCCCAGACTCGATAATCAAATCACAAAATTTTATTTGGTTTTATTTGTTTCTTCTTCAATTCCATATGAAAATTACCACTTTTTTTAATGGCCTTGAATTGGTCAGGAGGTTTCTTGATAGGTCGTTTTCACAAGAGCGTCCATCCCGGGATTTTTTGGGACTTATCCAAAACCAGAAATTCCTGAATATTTTTTTTATTGTGGTTAATACAGGTACCGAACAAAATTTGCTCAGCAACCCAAAAAAAGGCAAGTTCGAAATGTTGATTGCCTGTTAGGTTATCACATGAAATATCTGCTACCGCCGTGTTGGCCATCATCTTGAATAACAAACTTCCAGAGCTTCCAGCGACTCAAAATTAGACAACGAATAAAAAATTTAGGCCGTTGCAAATATTTTTTGAAGTTTATGTCCCTCGACTCTGACCAAAGTCGACCTAATTTACGAGCCATGGAAAATGGCATTTACGAGCCATGAAAAAAGTGTTTTGAAGTGTAATATACACCTGTCCAGTTGTTTTGAAATCATTAGTTTCCATCGTATCTAAATATTGACGAACATTTTATTTTTGTGCAAAAAAAAAATATTTTTTTAAAATTCAGCCCAAACATGCTAAATATGGTTATCAATGCAGAAAAGTGCATTTAAGATTGTTTTCAGTTGACTTGACTTTTATATTCTTAAAAATTTTGAAGTTTTTTGAAAAAAAAATGTTTTTGCTCCCTGATTTTTCGGATTAATTATGAATGGGAGGACGACAAAAACTTTGAAAAATATTTGCAACGGCCTTAATTCGATTTAAAAAATGATTCAACTACTTTTTCTCAATCAGAATTTTAAATTTTATTTAACCAGTAAACTATTTTCAGCTCACCTTTAAACCTGTTTAAACCAAAATTCAAGATAAGGCCCTTAATTTGAAAACTCAATCTCAAACCTCAAGCATATTCCGCAAAAAGCCATTCTTTCCAATCGCACAAACGAAGTTATCACCTTCCACTTTTCAAATCTTTTGCCAGCCATTGTGGGTGGGGTGTGGAGGGAAAAACAACCAAAAAGCTTCCAAACAAACCAACGCACACATACACACACGTGCCCAAAATGGAGCAGAGAAGAAAAAAAGCAACAAAAAGCCGTATTTTACGTCACTAATGAGTTTTGTTTCGAAGCCAGATTTTCGTTTCAGGTCTGCTGCTGTTGGGTGCTGGGTGTTTTCCTTCTTTTCCACCCAAGTTGGGCCGTAAACTTTGTGCTTTGTGCTCGGAAAAGCGCGCCCCAGCAGATTCTTCTCAAGTCGAATGATGATGCTGACGACGACGGCGATGCTGATGGGTGTCCTGTTCCACGCCATGTCATAACATAACAAGAGCTTTTTGGCAAGAATGGAGGAGCGGGAAGACGGTGGGTGGCTAAAAGTTTTCTCTCTTTTCAGCAGTTCTTCATAGTTTGGACACACGCACCTCCTCTCACTCTCTATTTTTGCTTGCGAAAGTTCACATCTAGAGCAGTGCTGGCTGCCGAACATGGTTGTGTTCTTTGGCAACATTGATTGTTTGGCACAGTTTGTTGGGGGAGCGCACACACACATTAAGTTGGTGGATTGTCAACACTCAAGAGAGCAACTACCCCAGCCATGAGCAGGGAGATGTTTCACATTGGGCCTAAGAGGACATGGATGGACTGACACGAAACACAGAGGAATCAATCGTTCAGAACATGGGTCAAACTATGCAGAACATGGGCTTTGTAGAGGAAAGTTTTGCTTTAAACGAATATATACAAAGAATTATGTAGCCTCCTGGGTCTTCCACGGTATGCCCTTTGAGTGATTTGTTGTGCTTTATGTTGGAGTCACGAAATTTTAAATAAATATGACACCTTAAATACAAAAAAAAGAAATAGAAATCTTAAAAATGTAATAATTTGTATTCTATAAAACGATGCCGTTATGCGTAAGAAAATACTTGAGGATAACACTTTTTTGATATTTAAAAATGAAATGAAAATTCTAGGCCAACATACTGTTACAGAATTTATAACACCGCCGCAAAAAAACATCATCTTTTTCTTCACTCCCTCTTGTCAGCGGTGGTGTTATTAATTCTGGAATAATTTAAGTAGTGGACGAATCTGTTTGAACTCTTTGGCAAAGTTGTACCCTGGAACACGGACTATAAGCTCTTGAGATTTTTGGAAAAAGCAAAAATCGTTACGGGGCTCAAAACTTGCAAAATCCAAAACGCACCGATTTTACAGGTTAATTACCATTTGAAATTCAAAGTCAATGCGCCAGGTCATATCGCAACCAATCATGCTCATATTTGGAACTCGGGCTCAGTTCACCTAGGGAATCATATGCCCTGTCCTATCGGCTGTAATAATTAAAAAAAATATGGATTGTGAAAAATGCTCCAATGAAATAAATTAAAGTGAGTTTTCGAATATTTGCTCAACATCAATCAAGGCAAATAACAAGTTCTGATTTATTTTTCCTCTTGCTTAAAACAAAATCAAATGTGGAGGGAAGGCACAACACTCAATTCAATTCGTATTTAATCTGCTTAACCCTCTACTGCCAAATTTTTTTATCGATAATATTTATTTTCCCGTGTTCAGGAGATCATTTTTAGCAACTTTTGCTCTACGAAAAACTTTACTTTTCTTGTTTTATGTTTTTCTTGTGTTATTTTTAGTATTTAAATTTGCATTAATCTTGTTTAGTTTATGATTGTTTGTGGTAGTATTTGGCCTATTCTACCACCTAATATAATTGCATTTTGCCTATTTAATTTTTCACGTTTTTACAGTCACTTTTTTTTAATTTTTTGCATGATTTTCTGATAAAGAATGGCACCATCATCATTTAAATTGCAAAAAATGCGTAGATGCATAGTCTGGGATACAACAAAAACTACCATACTTCTCTTTTCTGAAAATATATAAAATGTTAGTAAAAACACAGCAAAAGTTGACCCCTAAAAAAATATACTTTTTAAAAAATGGCAAAGTCACATAAAACAAGTTAAACCTCCCACCCTGAAATTTTCTAAAATTTTAAGAGTTCTTCTTTCCAATGCTTTTTAATTAGCATTAGCATTAGCATTAGCATTAGCAATAAAGGTCGCACAATTCCGGATGGCTGCACAACGCTTATCTTGCTGTTTAACTGTAATTAAACGTATGATAGCACTAGACTCTCATCCGGTTACAATATTCCAACACGGGAGATACCATGTTTTCCTCTTTAGATGAGCGTGTAATACTATCCAGTAAGATAAGGGGCTCCTGGCCGGTACCTTGCTAACCTCGGGGATTGGAAGGTATGTTAGTAAACATCTATCTAGAATGCGCAGAGATCTCTACGTCACCTAGTGGTATAGATGTTTGTAGGGAGGTTTTGGACTCAATGTTAGTAAATTGAACGTTTGTTTTTTTTAGCACCGCCACCACCACCACCACCAAAACCATACCATCACCACAAAAAGTCATGCTAGATTTAAATACAAATACATTACAAAACGAACACAACAATAAAACCATCTTCCTGGCCCTGCTGCCCACACGATACTAACGCGCAATAATATTAATAACCACAATGACCCCCCACTGCATGCATGACATGAACATGAACACGAACATAGCACAAAGAGAACACCACAAAAATCCACCTTCCCATCACCACTGCTTGCACGGTACTGACGCGCAATAATATCAATTACCACAATGACCCCCCACTGCATGCATGACTCGAACATGAACACGAACTTAGCACAAAGAGAACACCACAAAAATCCACCTTCCCATCACCACTGCTTGCACGATACTGACGCGCAATAATATCAATTACCACAATGACCCCCCACTTCATGCATGACTCGAACATGAACACGAACATAGCACAAAGAGAACACCACAAAAATCCACCTTCCCATCACCACTGCTTGCACGATACTCTTCTTTCCAATGCTTTTTAATGATCAAAAATAGGTTTGAAAATTGATTTTTGGCGATTTTTTAGATTGAAGCCTGTCGAAAGGTGGGCATAGGCTGTAGAGGGTTAAATTTATTATATCTTTCTATCAGGGCTGCAGAGTCGGGTCATATGTCAAACGACTCCGACTCTAGCTTTCTGAGATTCGCCGACTCCGACTCCGACTCCGACTCCGGCTACGGCTTTCAACTCCGACCGACTCTGAATTTTTTTGAAAATTTATGGGATGGAAATTTTACTTGTTTTATGTGACTTTGCCAAGGTATTAAAAATGTTATTTTTTATGGGTCAACTTTGGCTGTGTATTTTACAAAAGAAGTATGCAGTAATTTTCTAGTGTCCCAGACTTTGCCTCTACGATTTTTGACAAAGAACTTTGTCTTAGGGCTCTATACAAGGGTAGCAATCCAGATTTTTCGCGAAGCGATATGTAACGCGTAGAAGCAAACTTTCGAAAAAAGTGCAAGATTTCAAACGATTGTATCTTTTTTCCCTCTCGACCAATTTGAACGTTTTACCCACCAAACGAAAGATGAAGACTTTCATAATGATCTTAAAACATGTTTATTAAAGTACTTATTTATTTAAGTACTTAAAAGTTGACATAAAATTTCTAAATAATAGCGAACGCTGATTGGTCAAGCGCAACCTTTCCCGAACACATTAATCAGATTCAAGTATCTAGCACTTAGCAAATTTTGCCTTGCCTCCTCCTTCCGTGGAACTGTCACGCGAGAATGTTGCACCATGGTTGCAACGTGCCGTGCGATACTATTTAAGTTAGCACTTAGCCTCAGAAAAGTTCAATGCCTACCGAGATTTCATCCGAGGCGGACCTCGCATTGGTATTTTATTTCTCACGCGCACAACCGTGCACACACACACACATTGAAGTTTGAGCACCAATTTGGAAGGAGGCCATGAAAAAAATTACCAGGAGGTGCACCAGAATATCGCAGAATGATTTGGGACAATCGGGTTGGAACCAACCCGGTTGAATTTTGGCTACAACCTGGAGTGGCCAGTGTTCTTTAGGAAAGTTCATCCGGGGGAAATTTACAATCTTTCCTTCTTTATGTACAAAAAAACAAGCCCAAAATTTAGTCACAGAATCATTTATTGTCGTCTTTTCGCATTGAAATTTTATTCTCACTTTTTTTCTCCTCTAATTCGCACCACTGACCCACTTCCTCTGCCTCTTCTTCGTCCGCTGGCGCTCCACCCAGTGCCCCGATGATCTCTGCTGCACCTTCTCCGTCATTCTGCGAAACGTCCATGGCTGCCGGTTCATTCGCACAGCAGACATTAACCGTGCCACCTCGGGTTCGTTCGCGCCGCCATGGCCTCGCTGCAATTCATCCGGAAACCTTTGACACGTGCGGCCTGGTCGCCGGTTCTCCCGCACTTCAGATCTCCTTCGACCACCTCGCGGCCGCGGGCTGTCTCCGGTTTGTTGACGGGTTGCTCCGGTTTTATGGCAGGTTTCGGCTTCGTAAGGAGGTAGTAGCCGGATTTTGGTTTCCGCCGCTGCCCTTGGTGTGTTGACTCGGCACCAGAGAAAATTTGCGTCCCGATGAACGTCGCTCAACTCCTCGACCTTCGCTTCTCGGCGTCGATTTCGCGTGAAAAAGTAAAATAAAAGGGTGTCCGAACACTGCCACGGGCTAACAAGCACTACCCAGCGATTGGCTGCCGAGCCGAAGCACAGCCGAGTGCCGATTAACCCACAAATTCTCACACAGGGTTGCCAGGTTTCCAGATAAATCTGGCATTGCCAGAATTTTGAGTGACAATTTGCAAAACAAAATCACTATATAATCTAGACTAAGATTAATTGATCTGTATTGCTTATTTCGTGAAGCTGAATGTATAAAAAGTGAAAACACACCATTTTCGAAAAAAAATTATCTCAATACTTTGAGAAAAGTTGACCCGGACCTGGTAACCCTATTCTCACGTCTCCAGAATTATCTCTTCATACGCATAACCCTCTCCCTGGTTCGCTCCCGCTCTCTCTTTCTCTCGGCCGGTCGACGTTGACAACAACGATGCCAAATTATTTTATGAGAGATCTGTAAATATTTTCTTAAAAATAAATCTATTGAAAAATCAAAAGTGCAACATGGAGTTGAAGTTTCTGTCAAGCTTCTGTGAAGTTTACCATTACAGTTGCGAAAGCTTAACTCCATGTTACCGGCTCACATCTCTTTTTAATTGCTCGATATTTGATATTTCCGTATTAACTTTTCAATACGGGCGAACCGTAGATGTTTCTTTCTTACTCAACATTAACTGTCACTAGAGCAAGTGGGATAGACTGTTTGTTTTCATCTACAGATTCGCCCTATCGAGAAATTGAAAAGAGAGATGTGAGCCGGTAACATGGAGTGAAACTTTCACAGCTGTCATTGAAAACTTTCCAGCAGCTTGACAGAAATTTTAACTCCATGTTGCGCTTTTAATTTCTCGATTGAAAAGTTAATACGGATCTCATGCCGGATTTGGTGTCATAGAAGAAACTTTTGAATGTTTAACAGCAGATTTCACAAAGCATAATTTACATACTAAATTGTTGAAATTTCGAATTATAATCTTTTAAAAAATATCTGTAAATACAGATATTTGTGATTTTTGGGATCGAAAATTTTTTAAATACTGATTTTTTCTGTATATCTGGCCTGGCATGGCTGGATGACAACCGATCGTGTGTGAGAACGAAATCCCTGTGGTTCAGCTTCAGTGACTCACAATGCTTTAAACTAATCTTTTTTTACCAGGTGTATCGATAAATTTCAACGAGAGATGTGAGCCGATAACATATTAAATAATTTATTACAGTACAACCAGTAAAACAGTAAAGGTAACATATTCAAGTAAAACTTTCGCAGCTGCCATGGTGAATTATACAGAAGCTTGATAGAAAGATTAACTCCATGTTGCACTTTAAACATCTCGATACATATTTTGATTCTTGTCTTTAGGGAGCGTTCTTTAATTATGTAACGCAAAAAAACGGATTTTTAGACCCCCTTTTTCCGGCATCCGACCCCCCCCCCCTCACACCCTCTCCCCAACTGGTTTTGACAGCTGGCAGTCGTTCCAATTAGCGAATTTGGATTCGTTCATTCGAATGCAGTTCCATTCGAATTAGCGAATCCGCTCTATAGAATCAATTTAAAGAGCTTTGTGCAAAGTTCTTTGTCATGTTGGTCATGTTTAACATAACCACCTGCACCTTTTTCTAAATAAATCGGGCAGAAACAAGCGTATCAAAATAGTCAGAGATACTATTCATATTGGCTTCGTCGTTGATTGAAATTCTAATTAGAACTGTTTGTTTACATGTAAGTTGGGTAACGGTTAGACAACTGTTTTCAATCTATCTTTCCTTTTCAGTGTGCGCTTTTTTTTCGTTGAATCTCTTGTTAGCCAGCACAGTGTTGTCAAATACATTTGTACAACTTACTCTGATAACTTGCATCTTTTTCTGGCAAGTTATACAACAGAAAAAGTGCGCTTTTTCCAATGCACAGGAGTTGTAGAACAAGTTGTGGTAACGAGACCGTTCGGTTATACAACCAGTTAGAAAATACGTTTATCTGACAAAGTGTGTTGCTTGGGTTGTCCTACTGAAAATGCTTCTTCAATTGCTCAAAGATTCCGAAAATGCATTCCGTTTTCCGATTCAACTTCATTTATGGAGAAAATAATTAGGCCGATGCAAATATTTTTAAAAGTTTTTGTCCCTCGGCTCTGGCTTGAGTCGAGGGGGGGGGGGGAGGGCAAAAAAATAAAAAAATACAAATATTAAAATAACATGCCATAGTTTCAACATTTGCATGTAAAAAGTGTTTTAAAATGTATTTTACACTAGCCCATGTTCGCATAAATGTCCCATATGCAAAAACAGCAAGCTGAGAAAACGCATTTGAAGTTTGTCCCATACATAAGGCTACGTGTTAAGAGTTCCCGAAAAACTGGATTTCCTCCTGATTTCTAGAACAAAGTACTGGATGTTATATCCTCTTTTGAAAGAGCACACGATTTTGAACCAAACTGCATCAATATCTCAAAAGTGATGAAAATGCATATGGGACATTATGGGCAGTTCAGACATATGGGCAGTTCAGTTGTTTTGCAATAAAAGTTTTCAAAAATGTAAAATTTGACGAAAACAAAAAAATAGCGAAAAAAAACTTTAGCGATAGTAGACATCGAAAATTTTCAAAAATTCAAAAGATTTTTAAATCAACCCAAACATGCTAAAAATGATTCTAAACGCAGGGGAATTCATTTTAAATTGATACTAACTAATTGCACTTAAATTTTCATAAAAATATTGAAGTTTTTTGAAAAAATATTTTTCTGCCCCCTGATTTTTCGGGCTAACTTTGAAGGGGGGGGGGGGACAAAAACTTTAAATAAAATTTGTACCAGCCTTACACGTTAAGAATATTAAAATAATACTTATCATATTTTTTTTAATTGTTGTTAGTTATCTTTTCAAACTATTCCAAATTTAATGAAAAAAAAAATCTACAAGTACTTTGAATACTTCTCTTGCATGATTTCATACCATTCCGTACGTTTTTAATTTATACTCATCGTTTTGCGGAAAAATCTGAAATCTACCAAAGTCACCCCGGTTTCGGTACCGTCAACTGGGGCATTTCAAGAGCTTCTGAAGGCATCAAATTTGGAAATCGACTTACCATCGAAACAACAGTCTGACTAAAGAAGGCAGTTTTCAAAACACTTTAAAGCTTTAAGTCAATTGAAACTTTCAAAATATTGCACAAAAGCATGGTTAAAACAGCTCTTTCAATTCGTCTTAGGTACCCCGATTCGCCAGAAGATGGTATTACTTTCGGATATTTTTTTAAATACATTTAAAAAATCATTGATTACATTTTTCTGTTGTCGTCTCCACCTTCGACACTTATTTGATATTTGATAATTCGTAAATTGATCGTAAAGAGCCAATCGAAAAATTGCTTTTTTACAACCTTTTAGAATTACACTTATCAACATGCAACATGCTAATATCAATATTTTAATATTTCAATTAGAGAATGTTTATAAAAAATAATAATACATTGCCCAATAATGCAAATTTTAAAATCTTGCTAAATTAACCCACTATCCCCAATCCTCTTCTGCCAAACATCGAACAGAGATAAACTTCTTTTTTTCTGTTGTGTGCGCGAAACTGATTCGCTCTTTCCATGAATATTTATTTACGTGATGCTCATTGTTCTCGTCGCGAATTCGCAATCGACCTCCCGTCACACGGCAACTCTCTGTGTACTTCTAGAAGCCACACTCACCATGAGAGCAACGAACAAAAAAACTGAGAGAGAAAGATTAACAAAGATTGTACGAGAGAAAAGAGAATCGTAGCAAAACCGTCGTGAATAAGTCAACTGCTCCAAGCTTACACTCCTTCACAGCTGCCAGCAGGTCTGACATCGTTTAAGGTTGACGGTGGTCTTGGTTGAGTTTGTGTGTGTGTGTGTTGGTGTACGGCATGTGGCAAAGGATCAAAACAGCCACACTTTTTGGTCGCTTGATGGTGGTTGGGCAATCACGGCGCACGCGCTGCCCCCTGGGAAAGTATCTCCTGGAAAGCTCTGCTCTTTCAGGAAAGCTCGTGGAGTCGCTCTCAAATAGTCTCTCGCTCTCTTTAATAAAGTGAGCTTTTACGGAAACTACGTTTGCGTGAGAATTCGCAAGTCAACACGAACGCAAATTCTACAAACACAGCAAAACTTTTGAGGAAAGAAAAAACAACAGAAAAACATCTTTGGCAGTCCAGAAACCAAAGAGAAAAGAGAGAGAGTATTGGACTATTGATTGGGAGCTTTTGAACGCTTTGGCACTTTTTGGGAGGGTGATCCTCGCGCCGGTTCGGTTGGTTGGTGGGCTGTCCAAGGACCGATGTTTATTAAATCATCTCGCTTGGAGGCACGTGTCCTTCCGTGCCAGGTGACGGAACGGAAAATTGCGTGCTGCGAGGACGTTAGTCGGTTGTACAGGGGTGGGAAAGGTGGAAGGGGGGAAACTTGATTTCACGGATGGGTTGAGGTATCGACGGTGAAAGGGGGAAAATGGTTTGGATCTGTGCTTTGAGGCTTTATTTGAAAAACTTTTTCCCAAATTATCAAATTTCAAACACACTTTACTAGTTCACATTAAACACATTTAACCATTTAAAGACTTAAATTAGGATTCACAAATGTGTTTTTAGAGCAATTCTCTCAGATTTCGGTTATTCTATTTCTTTTTTCAGCGCGCTGAAACTATTTAAGTGACTACAGTATGCTCAGGAAATCATTTTGCATCATTAGTTTGACCATATAATTTTCCATATAAATTTGGCTGTCCATACAAACATTATGTATGAAAATTCAAAAATCTTAATTTTTTGAAGGAATTTTTTGATTGATTTGGTGTCTTTGGCAAAACTTTAAGTATGGATGAGGACTATACTGAACAAAAATGATACACTGTAAAAAAAAATGTTGATTTTAAATTTAATTTTTTGTCACTAAAACTTGATATGCAAAAAAACACTATTTTTATTTTTTTTATACGTTTTAGAGGACATCACATGGCAAATTTCCAGAAATTTTAAGGTTGAACAAAAAATCTTTGAACACTGATAAGTTTTTGAATCAGTACAGATTTTTTCAAAAATCGAAATATTTGCAATCAAAAAGTACTTTAGTGAAATTTTGATAAAGTGCACCGTTTTCAAGTTAAAGCAATTTTTAGGTAACTTTTTTGAAAATAGTCGCAGTTATTCATTTTTTAAAATTGGTGCCCATTTCGCAACTTTTGAATAAAGTATTTTTGAAAGCTGAGAAAATTCTCTGTATTTTGCATTTTTGAACTTTGTTGAAACAAAAAAAATGGCTGTTGTCTGAGTCTTACCCAAACAACCCACCTTTTCTAACGTCGATATCTCAGCAACTAATGGTCCGATTTACAAATTTATTTTCAAAATTTTCAAATCAAGACTTACATTTCAAAAAGGTGTAATATTGAATGTTTGGCCTTTTTGTAATGTTAGTCTTGACTTGAAAATTTTGAAAATACTATTTTCGAAAAGATCGGAAAATTTCATGAAATTTTAAATTTGTAAATCGGACCATTAGTTGCTGAGATATCGACGTAAGAGAAGGTGAGTTGTTTGGTTGAGACTTAGAAAACATCAATTTTCCTGTTTTTAAACTTTTGCATGGCAATATCTCAGCAACTAAGAGTCGTATCAACAATGTTCAAAGAATCAAAATATAGAGAATTTTTTCTGTTTTTTTTCAAAAGTGGCAAACATGTGCACTAATTTAAAAAAAAATGAAAAACTGCGATTATTTTCTATAAAGTTACCTAAAAATGGCATTAACTTGAAAACGGATCACTTTATCAAAATTTCACTATAGTACTTTTTGATTGCAAATTTGATTTTATATCGACACAAATTTGATTAAACATGAACGAAACATAAAAGTCGCTCGAAACGGGGTTCAATCCCCTGTCCTTTGGACTGGTAAAATTAGGAATACTATTACTGCAAACGTTAACGTGCTGGGTCTTTGTCCATTTGACAAGGACTCGGAAGTTCTAAATAACGTTTGAATCCGATTGATGCAAAACGTTCTTTAGGGTGGGGCTTGTCGATTCAAGCTGAGGTACCTCGCGTATCCCGAGCATGGGTAAATAACAAGGGAAATGCGTAATAATACCTTTCTCTGGTATCAATACCAAATTTTGGTATTCCTGGACCCTTTAAAATTTGTCTTAAGGATTATGCAAGAGCAAAATGTGGTATCATACCAATTTAAGGTATTGTTTTGATATTGCAAAATTGTAGAATTTGTCAATGATCGAACACCACATTTTGGTATTCTTTTGGTATTACAGTATTTTATCAAATTCCTCTGCAACTATGGGAAAATTTTGACCAATTTTGACAAAATAATTAATTTTGCGCTATAATGATGTCTCAAAGCGAATGCTTTCATTCAAAACCGGAAATTTCAAACTTGATTTTAAACATTTTTAATATACCCCCTACAGAAATGACTTGAAATTGTGGAAAATTTTCTAAGTCAGGATGGCACATTTTGGTATTATTTTGGTATTAAAGTGTTTTATCAAATTCCTCTGAAACTATGGGAAAATTTTGATCAATTTTGACAAAATAATTAATTTTGCGCTAAAATGATGTCTCAAAGCGAATGCTTTCATTCAAAACCGGAAATTTCAAACTTGATTTTAAACATTTTTGATATACCCCCTACAGAAATGACTTGAAATTGTGGAAAATTTTCTAAGTCAGGATGGCACATTTTGGTATTATTTTGGTATTAAAGAGTTTTATCAATTTTCTCTGAAACTATGGGAAATTTGCTAAACAAATTTTACGAGTTAATTAATTTTGCGCTAAAATGACTTGAAACCCAAAATGTTAAAGATGATTTGAAAAATTAGTGTGATATACCCACTAATATTTTTTCAAAAACGTTGAAATATCTCTAAGTCGGGATAACCAAATACTTTGAAAAACGAGTCAATCGACAGATTAATGAATTTTGGTGAATTTCAATTCAGTTTCATTTTAATAATACTTATTTTTCAATCTTGTTATTTTTCATAAGCTTCAAGAACTTCAAGCACAGGCCGTTCATTAATGACAAATGCATTCGGTGTGGTGAAGAATATCACTAATAACAACATGGAATCATCAGGTGATTAGATTTGGCTGTTGCATATGAATAATTTCCGTTTTTTCACTAACTGCAACTGCTGCACTAAAAATGGTATGAAAATACCAAATTTAGGTATTTCTTGTGCAAATACCAGCGACCAAAATGTGCTCTTGGTTGCCCAGTAATAGATGGTAAAATACCATGAAATCATACCAAAATCTTGTATGTGTAAGGGCACAACAATACCAAACCATGTTATTCCAAGGGTAAAATAATACCTCAAAATAAAACCATTTCAATACCAAGTTGAGGTCTTCTGGGTTTTTGAACATTGCTTGAATACCAAAACTTGGTATTGCCATGGTTTTATTTTTGGGTATTCCCGCGCCCTTGGGAAATCATATTTTGGTATTTCTGTGGTCGTTCACATACATGATTTTGGTATGATTTCATGGTATTTTACCATCTATTACTGGGCAACCAAGGGCACATTTTGGTCGCTGTTATTTGCCCAAGTAATACCAAAATTTGGTATTCCCGTGTTATTTACCCCTGCTCGGGTACGGCTAGCCTGCGTAGAAATGGGTCACCGAAGCTCGGCATAGTTAACAGTGTTGAAATGCCAGACTTGAATAATTCCAAAACTCTTCAAATTCATTCAAAATATAATTTTCGATAAATAAGCACCAAGCACTTATCTTCAACAATTACCTACCACTTTGCATTTCATGAAGCAAGCAATGACCATGTCCGATTTATTTCTTCATCATCAAAGCGTTTGAAGACCACGGCCACCTCGTTTTCCCCTCTTCAACTGGCCACGGCCCGTTGAGTCTCGTAATTAGCGCCATCTTTTTCGCCACTTTGTGCGCTAAGAACCCTTGCTTTGATCCAGGTCGTCTTGGCCCGAAAAAAAATCCCACCAAACACATTGGGACTCCCAGCGGAGAAGTGGGTACTTCCGCGAGCTCACTGGGGAGTGGATATAAAATATTCAGATTAACTTAACTTGACTTTCGAGAGTCTTGAGCACAGCGAATGGCGCCAACTTTTGGTTAGCGTAATATTTTACCAGCATTAGTGTCGGTTGGCCACTATTTAGCGAGGTGCAGGGTTTTCCCTGCAGAGCCAACAATTGCCAAAAAGTTAAGGGGTGGGCTCTTTCATATTGTAAACTTTTTCCTTGCTAAATCTATGTAATCAATTCTTTTCAAAGAGAATTATATGAAAAACTCTTATTTCTTGCGATATTTTGAGAAATTAAATGATTATCAAAAACTTTATGGAACCAACTTTGAATGATTTCCTAAAATCATCAACAACCGATTATTCTTTAAACGAAACATAATCACAATGCCACCCTAAATCCCAATACCAAACTAGAACACCATTACACGACTGACTGGGTTCTCGTCTTCGGAAAACCATCATCCCGTGGCGGGAGCATCCACGCCTCATAAAAAAGGGAAAAGAGGACTCTGCGTCACATCGGTGTGTAGCTGTGGTAGCTTCATGGGAAAAGCTCGGAGCTCCTCGAGGGGCGGAGAAGCAGCTCTCTCGGCAACGGCACTTTTAATAACTTTCAAATTTTACCACCGAGTATAAATCATATTAATAATAATTTATTACTAATTATCATCGCTCGTCGTCGTCGTCGTCGTCGTTGTCCTCGTTTTTCCTTGGAACCGTATCTGAGAGAACCACAAGAGCCAAGACCGACCTCCTCGCCAAGTTCTGCAGGATTGTTTCACTGGCGATGATGAAAACGCTGCTGCTGCTGCTGGAGTAATTCCGTATCTAAATCTTCCCTGTTTCGTTTCGACGCGTTGTCACGTGGAGCGCCGTGATCACCGGACAAAAGTCCCCTCTGCAGGTGTTTTGACCAGGTCCAACAACTAGCTACTGTTGGTGCACTGGTCAAAACGGCAGTGCGGATGTTGCAGCAGAACCCCCGGTCCGGGCGAGGATAAATCTTTTACGGCACTATCAATAATTCAAGGTAGCATCACCACCGACGTCAGCATCATCGTCGTCACGCGCGCGCTCTCGTTGGCGTGGCGTTGGTCTGAAATGGTTAATTTTTCAGGAAGCTACTACTTTTGCTGACGATTGGGTGGCGGGAGATTAAAATGATGTCAACATAAAGGTGGGAATCTTGCTGGATCTTATTTTACAAACTTTATTTTTATTTTTAAGGGTGTTGCAAATATTTTTATTTATTTTTTTCCAAAAAACGACTAAATTTTAATTAATCAACTGAAAACAACATGAAATATATTTTCCTGAGTTGATATTCATATTTGGGTAGTTCTCTAGGGACCATTCATAAACCACGTGGACACTTTTTTTGGAAATCTCAAACAAAGGTGATGAGACGAAAATTTGGTGTCAAAGGGTGGTGATAACCAATTTCATGTCAAATAGGGAATCAGTTGTACCCGACCCTCTCCGATTTTAATGGTAATTTGCAGACATGTTATCCAACGCTTATATAAGCCATTTTTGTGTATATGGAGCCAGTTACATTCGATAATGGCATTTTGTATTTGTGTAATTGCTGTATCTCGAAGACGTGTCATCGTATTAAAAAGTGATCAAAGTCAAACTTGTAGGAAATTTGACGGGCTTTCCGAAAAAAAATACACTGAAAGAAAAAAAATACTCCACTTTTATGAGATTTTTAGATTATTATGTTTAAAAGTCAAATTTGAAAGTGAGCTCACGATTTTTTTCGTTCAAAATTTTTGTGAAAATAGCCTAAGATGTTACAAAAAGACTCACGAAATATGCAGAATGGAGCAACTCACCTAAAAAAAACATAAAACATCATTAAAAAAAAAACAAATCAATCATCCAATTAAAATGTGAACAAAGACAAACTTATGGGAAATTAGAAAAGCTTACCGGTAAAAATATTTTCGAGACTGAAAAATCAAGTCTGTCATAAAGAAATTTTCAAAAACCATCAAAAAAACAATTTTTTAAACATCTTTAAAACCACTGTAACTTTACAACGATTTGACTTAGGACAATGATCAATATGGAAACATTTATGTAAAATTGTCTGGGGAATCGACTCTCGTGTTCGGTTTTTGAAAATTTTGATGTTTAGAGCATTTTTGAATAAAAAACAGTTTCAGTAAATGATTTTGATACGTTTTAAATTGAATTGTTCCATACTGCTGTTTTCGTGTGTCTTTATGGCTATTTTCAAAAAAAAATGAACGAAAAACATCCTGGGCTCACCTTCAAATTTGAGTTTTAAACATAAAAATATCATTAAAGTGGATTTTTTTTCTTTCAGTGTATTTTTTCGGAAAGCCCGTCAAATTTTCTACAAGTTTGTCTTTGATCACTTTTTGATTAGATGCAACGGCTTCGAGATACAGCAATACTTAAATTACGAAATACAAAAATATTTAAAGCACTTACGCCCTTCTCAAATGACATTATCGAGTGTAACTGGCACCATATGCACAAAAATGGCTTATATATACTTAGGATAACATGCCTACAAAGTTTCATTGAAATCGGACAGGGTCGAGAAAAAAGTACCTAAAAAAATCTGTATTTGGCTGGAATTGCTCTTATATGGGTCATTCCATCTGAAGCGGACGTAGAATTCATTTCCGTGATCAAAATTTGGATTTGAATATTTTTTCTACCTGTATTGCGCAATTGAAAACTTTAAATGGCCGTATCTCGAAACAGCCCTATTTATTTTTTAAATTTAACCTCACCATCGTATTCTCCGTCCAATTTTACATAAGAATCACTTATCGACAGAAAGGAATATGTTTCGTTCCAGAGATATCGAATTTTAATATTTTGAGTATTTGAAATTACCTAAATTAGCTACACTCGCCGCATATGCTAGAAGCTCTCAGTCGTGCTGATCAATATTTACTACCTGGCGTTCTGTAAGATGAATTATTTTTATAATTTTATACGATTTTGAGATAATCAATACCTTGATCAATCTGTATTTTGTTTAAGGAATATTTATTAGGTAATTTTGAATGCACTGTTTTTCCTGATCTCAGTGTCAATGAACCATATTAGGTAAAATTTGATTTTTTGATATTTATTTGCAAATGTTACAACGTTTTTACAACACAATTAAAAAAAAATACATTTTTCTATTGTTTTCATATTTTTCCTAATTCCTCATTTCTTCCCACTTTATCAAATTATTTCTTTTATTTGAAGCAAGAACAAATGTAGAGCTGGATGTAGCAGATGAAATAATTCTCATGGGTTCTAGAGCTTTTGCCATGTGCGGTAGCAAAATAGTGCCATTCAGCAATAAATCCCAAAATCTGCCTTACGGTTTGAAAGATTGAGCATGTTCAAGCTCATATTAAACCGATTTTTATAGGTATTGTGAGCCAGTTTCAACTGAATAATTGATGATATTTTTTTCAATTCTGGTACATTTAATTTCAAAAACGAAACCATATACTTCTGATACATGTGAACAGCAGCTGTATCGTCTTCCAAGATATCGAAATGATTGACAAAAAAAAAGATAATCGTTCAGACGGTGTCGAAATCAACACCACTTAATTTGATCTTAATCAGATTAAAAATCCGATTAATCTTTGTGATTTTCTTACATTTTTCAGTTTTATACTTTCCAGAAATCCTCTTGCTTAATCATGCTTCACGAGAGTTTTATTCATGTTAATTCATAATTTTTAACACGATAATGTATCGTACACTTTTTCTTGAGTGTTACTTACAAGGTCAATTGCAATTTCCTGCTAGCTCTGCGGGAATTCAATTCTGCCCAGTATTGCGTGTCGTTCTTGCTCTGTCCTGTGGGCTAGTACATAAATTCACCGTATACTATTTTTTAATTTAGTATTAATACAGCAGTTTCCTACAATTTTTGCTTAGTTTGCTAATGATTAATTGGAATGAAATCTTATTTCAATAAATAACCAGGTAGCAGTTATTAATCAGCGCGCCCGAGTGCTTTTAGCATATGCGGCGAGTGTAGCTATTTTAGGTAATCTCAAATACTAAAAACTTTAAAATTCGATATCTCTGGAACGAAACATATTCCTTTCTATCGATAAGTGATTCTTATGTAAAATTGGATGGGGAATACGATGGTGAGGTCAAATTTAAAAAATAAATAGGGTTGTTTCGAGATACGGCCATTTAAAGTTTTCAATTGCGCAATACAGGTAGAAAAAATATTTAAATCCAAATTTTGATCACGAAAATGAATTCTAAGTCCAATTTCCTTCAAAATTGAGTCTAAGACTGACTCTCTAAGATTTGTGGTTCCTGAGTTATCGTCGTTTGAAGATAGGGGTTTCGCTCAAAAATCGCCAAAAAGTCGATTTTTTGGGAGGGTACAAAAATGGAGGGGGTGGTCCGATTTTGATGAAATTCGGGATTTTTGCATGTTTTGATAATCTCAACAGCTCTGCCAAATTTGAGCAGAATCGGAGATGGTAATTTTCAAATTTGCATTTTTTCTTGCACACTTCAGGTGGAATGACCCATATGAAATATTGGATGCCCGATTTGATGGCGTACCTATTTTAAAATTTTAAAATCGTATTTCTCAACGATAAAAACACAGAACAAGTATTTTTTATCTTTTTTTCAAAAAAACTTTTTGAAAATCGGCTTTCATCATGCACACAGAATCGGTTTAACTTGTCTACACCAAAATTTGATATCGTAGCACCTGTTTTTTTACTGCTAAGGCCGTTGCAAATATTTTGTGAAGTTTATGTCGCTCGACTCTGACTCGACTCGACATTCATCTAGATTTTTCGAATGTAATTTGTTCTTAAACAAATATTTTTGGTTTTTCTGAAAGAGAACTTGACATTCAACCAAACTGCATATGGGATTAAAAAAAAGGCGACGCTGCTGAAACCTTCGGGCTCACCCGGATTTTGATATTCTGAATTTCTGAATAATGGTTAAAGAAAATATCATATTCTGTTGTAAAAGATTGAAAAATAAGTCCAAATTGCCCCGTATTTCAGTTCAAATCATCGTTGAGGATCCCACCAATAATGTTCTGTTTTATTATTGATCCAAGAAGTGATCATTTTTTATTGGTAACATTTACATAAATTTCATCAAAATTTGCAAAAAATGTGATTTTTGAAGCCGGATCTATGTAAGGAATCTTTATCCGGATAAATCATCAGACCTATCGTTCGATAGGTGATTTAAAAACTTTCCAAACGAGTCTAAAGGTTCTAAAATCTTCAACACTTTATTAAGATATGACTATACTGATTCTATACTTTATGAGGCTGGATTTTAATAGTTCTTAGTTGGTGCAATACCAAATCCGAGTTTTCTGTAAACTTTATTTTATAAAATAAATAATTATATGATAAAAAATCCCAGACCTTTTCTATGCCCCATATTTGTGATAAGTAGTGAGGAATCAACCACTTAGGTGGATTAAGTTAGATCCTTCCTAAACCAACGAATCTGAAATCAGCAGCATCAAAACAAATTTACCTTTTTTTTTCGGGGCGCAAAATTAATTTTCTTCCATGTGACCATCGTTCTGCTCCCAGGACGCGTCAGAATGGTCCTATTGGTGAACAGATAAAGGAAGGAAAAGCTGTTTACACCTTGTGCGTAGCAGGGTGTTTTCACACATCAGAGCTCTGGCTCCATTTTTTATCTAGTCCCAAAGCTAATCAAGTGATCTTCGTTAAAGATGGGATTTTTTTGTTGTTTGGAGTTTGGTGGCTGAAACACCTATTTTTAGTTTACCTTTTTTTAAGACTTCGATAAGATCCTGTCCCTGAAAGCAGTCTCATCGAACTACAACCTGAACCTTTATTTTGAAAGGCTGTAGATATTGCTAGATATAGTGTACGATATAAACCGTGTTGGACTTGCCAAATAATCAAAAGTTGCACCGCGTTCACCCAACTCCACGTCCCAAGCCAAGGTGACCAAGCCAAATGGATGCAATGGTTTAGAACTGCAGAAGAATTTCGAACCCATAAGAAGATGCAGAACTCTGAACCTGAGCGAGCAACCAGTCAGTGGTGGTAATTTATGACAATTATGCACCCCCACTTAAGAAAAGGGAGGGGACAGCGGGGCCGTTTACACCAGCACCGTCCATCCGGGCAGGGTTTTCTAATAGCTAACGCTTTGAGCCTGCCATAGACACCAGTGTGAACCATGTGCACCAAATGCGCGCAGTTCTATCTCGTGTTTCTATCGCACTGTCGAGTGGAGGAGTTTTGTGACTTTTAATTAATTTTAAAAAAATAAAACACTATAAAAAGTTTAAAAAAAAAACTATTTTTTTACTGGAAAATCATGAGAAAACAAATGGTTCAAGAGTACACAAGAGTTTTATTTAGTGTTCATCTAAAGAGGTTTGAATAATCATCTTAGATACAGCCAAAATTCCGAATCGAGAGAATCTTTCCCTCAAAATTTATTGAGGACTTAGCGCCAAAATCGAGAGAATTATGCTACCAACTCACACCACAATAACAAATGAGTTCATTCGTTAATTGAAACAATAAATCTCCAACAAGTGTCATACATCGACATCTAACCAAACCTAGTTCACAAAGCTGTGGTGGCCGAGGTAGTTAAGTCAACGGGTTAGTATGTCAAAGGTCTCTGGTTCGATTCCCGTTGTCGACACTTTTGGTTTTGTTTTGACGAATGAACCTCGAGAAAATAAATATCTCGCCCATCTCGAGCTGTTTCTCTGTGTCCGTAAATGGTACCACTATTCTCTCGTCTCGAGGCCATTATTCTCTCGGACTTACGCTGCCCAGTTTCGGGTGAAGGATAGAACTAGATATAAATTACAGCATGCTTCGTACAAGAGACACAGAGGAGTTGACCCGGAGTTGGAGTAGGAGTCGACAAATTCAGACGACCAGAGTCCTAATTGGAGATTCAATTCTCCTCCTTGAACTGTTTCCACCAGCAAAACAATCAAACCTAACCTAGCCCAACCGTATTCTTCTCGTGCCACGTGCTTTCCCGGCATCTCTACAGCTTCTTCCGATCTACGACCTGGCCCGTGTCCGGCTTCCGGTGTCTTGGCGGCACCCGGCACGACACGGCCGCCGGCCACCACAGACTCCTGAAGCAATCTCGGGACTCTCCCTCCCACCACCACCCACACTGTTCAGCGCGAAGAAAGGAATCTGCTCCGCATATATCTTAATCTGGCGCTGAAATGATTACATTACATAAATTAATCTTGATGAATGAATATTTTATTTTTATTCGCTTCAGCGGGACTATAAATATCAAAGTATAAAGCTTTTCTTTCAACAAAAACACACACACAGACACGTGCAGACACGCCAAGATCTGCTGGCTGGCTGAATGTGACGATGTGACGATATTTATGCCATACGTATAGTATACTAAGTGACTAAGAGTGTGTGTGGGGGCTCTCTTCTTTTGAGCCGAGAGATAGAGAAAGGGACTTCTTTGAATAAAGGACCCAGAGCGAGAGAGAGAAAGATGGAGGAAAGGAAGAAAGATTGTTTTTACAAAGTTGCTGGCCGTGCCTGGTGGCCCAATTCCTCCCGGAGGCCAAGTGTGAATTATTGAGAAAGGAAACTCCCCCTCCCACACCATCCGTGCCAAACTGCCACCCTCCCTAAGGGAACCCCAAGGGCGGCTTAAAAAATCGTAAAATGCAAAATTGTTAACGAATTTCTCGGAAAAGCCTGGTGGCAGGCACGGCAGGGACGGGGAATTAGATTTGGTACAATTCATCTCGGATGTCGGAAACTTGCCTGGCACGGACGAGCAGCGGGTACCGGACTGGTTTGGGGGAGGTAGGATTGGGTCGAAAACAGGTCCCTGGGAAGTTGTTTGATGTGCCACTGCTTCAAGGTTGCCGAGGACACGGACCTTCCACCCAACTACTTGACGAAAACGAGGGTTCATCGTCGTTATCACTTGGGTTGGAAGAAAGGGTGGTTCTGAGAAATAGTAAACTTTTTCGAAGCGTTCCCAGCAGCTTGAGATGAGTTAACCCTTAACGATGCAACGATATGCTCACCAGAAATGTTGTTCAGCATGAAATTTCACAATATAATTTATCTGAAAAGTAAAAGAACTTTGTCTAATGCTTTTCCATAAACTTATTAATGTAAATGTACCATGCTAACTTCAGCTAGTGATAAGTGAACAATGTCTCTTTTTCACCCTGGACATCCTTAGACCTGCATTTAAAGATTTTTTAAATACAACACATTATTTACGAAAATAAAATAGAACGAAAATCGATAATTAATGTAATCCTTTAAAAAAATACAAAGATAACATTTCAAGTAAAAACCCTTTGCCGCATAAACCGAAACACTAACTTTCCTGCTAAAGCAAGCATAACGCTTTTGTCCCTTGCCTAATGTCTTCCAAAAGACCAAGTCGTAAGAACCTTTTGGCAAAGACACCAAAAACCCCCACGATGTCAATTCTAATTCTAACAGTACGAGTACGACTCAATTAGCAATCTAATCAAACTACTTCCAACAATGGAAAGACAATATTTATTCCCAAAACTCGGTCCCATTATGTCGCAACAGCCCCCACTCCAAACGAGCCCCGGTTACATGTCCTAAGGAAGAGGACAGTAATTACTTCCTTATTGCAGGCAATTGAAACCGTTCTTATCCTTTCGGGTAGGTACCACCTCTCCCTCCCCGTTCCTCGAACTCCACCGGTTGGCTTGGTGCGCGGCTCTTTGAAATTTCCATTCTCCTCTCGATTACCCAATTCCTGAAAGCTTTCCCCCAAAAAGAAAAAAAAAAGCTGTCAGGCAGGTGGTACAACTCCAGGACCACATTTCTCTCATTACTTCCGGCTGCTTTCTTCGTTTCGTGGTCTGACCCTCCGCTGCTGCTGGTGTCTTTTGGCCTGTTCTTCTGGCCGAAGGAGTGGAGGCGACGAAGCACCGAGATTTTGACACGATATTTCATCCCTTTCTGCCGGGAAAACGGATGCCGCACAGTGGTGGGGTGGTGGTTTAAAACTGAAACGAGAAAACATTACATGAAACATGAAGAAATTTGATGGAATATTTTTTTAATATATAATGACCACAAAAAAATATTAAAATAATCGTGTATAAACATTTACGAAACCACGAAAAAATCGAATAATAACATGGTGCATATGTATTTCTTCGTGTTTCCCAATTTGAAAAACGTTACTCACGATAATGGGAAATGATTTTCTCCAAGTAAAAAAAAAATAGAGAAATCTGTATTACTGAAAATTTAATAATTACTTGCAAAGATCTGTCCATTGAAAACTTTGTGATAGATCCAGAACTACTAAAAAAACCATAATGACAAATGACCAGTTACATAGCAATAAATAGCAATTATATTACTCCTAAATTTTAAACTTTTCTTAATGGTTTCCCAGGCAGACGGTAATAACAAAAATTCATGCCATTTCAATAACAAATACTGTTAAAATAACAAAAAGCTTTATGGAATATCTTTGAAAAATCATTTTTTGCATAAGAGTTTAATAACAGTTTATGTTATCATAACCAAATTTGTTATTGGTCTGATATTGGTTGAAAGCCAAAACAACTTGGGAATAACATTTTTTGTTATGGAAGAATTCCTCCAACTGTTTTGTGGATAATCGGATTAGTTTTTAAAATACCAAAAAAATAATAACAAAGATTTATTCGAAGAATAACTAAAAGTGTTATTAGTCTGTTATTACAATAACAATCCAATAACAAAAAATTCATAACGACGAATAACAAATCTTGTTATAAATAACATAAAATGTTAATGGTCTAGTATTTTCAAATATAAAAAAAAATTATTCCCAAGATATTTCCGTCTGCTAGGGTTTTAATTTAATCTTTTTAAATCCAATTGAGTCAATCACATTGCATTTCGTTTCATCACTTTTATTTTCATAAGCTGCAAAATATCAGTACTTTGTTCTACAAAACTAGATGATTTCCACCTCAGTTTTTATCTCGTGCAAACTTAACACGTGAGTGGGATAGACTTGCATTGTGTTTTCTTTACTTGCTGGTTTTGGATATTAGATTGTTCTGCATGGATAATACAAAGTATAAAAGTTTGTAATATTATTTTTTAATTTTAGTTGCAAGCAATACACAAACCTGATTTTCGTGACCTGTGTCCACAATCTACAAAATAAACAATAATAGCTTCACTATATGCATAGCAACAAAAAGCAATATTTTTAAAGAAAAGAACACAGCTATAATCTCTGAATTAAAAAAAAAACAGCAATTCTAATCAATCCACCAGGACCCAAATTTCTTAGGAGCGAGTTTTTCACCAATGTGTAACAGGTCGTATCGAGGTGCTCCGATTTGGATGAAACTTTCAGCGTTTGTTTGTTTATACATGAGATGAACTCATGCCAAATATGAGCCCTCTACGACAAAGGGAAGTGGGGTAAAACGGGCATTGAAGTTTGAGGTCCAAAAAACCTAAAAAATATTAAAATTGCTCGCATTTCCGTAAAACTTCATCAATTCCAATTCTCTTTGATGCATTCGAAAGATCTTTTGAAGCACTTCAAAATGTGCCATAGACATCCAGGATTGGTTCGAATTTTTCTCTTAGCTTTTGCAAATTACTGTCAAAAAATGATTTTTTTAAAACCTTAATATCTTTTTGCAACAGCCTCCAACACCCATACTCCCATAGGTCAAAAGATAGGTAATAACATGGACTATAAGCCTGCGGTGTTAACTTTTTGGCCAATCGCAGTTTTTCTCATAGTTTTTCGATGTTTCTAGAACAAACATTTTACAACGTTAGTTTTTGCCCTGTAGGCCGCCATAGCGGCACTTTTTGGTCTCAATTTTGTCATATTCGGAATCCTCGGACAATTTCACGTAAGTTAGAAGTATTGGAGTTGTAAATTTGATTGGAAAAATTGCCATTTAGAATGAATTAAAATATTTTTTAACAATTTGTTGGATTAGGGGTAAAACAGGTTTTCGCCTACTTGATACAGCATTTGACGTATTGATTATAGGGTGAATAAGATCTATTTCTTTTTTCAAAAACGTTTTATTTAATTATTTTTTATTTAAATCAAATTTACAACTCCAATATTACTAACTTACGTGAAATTGTCCGAGGATTCCGAATATGACAAAATTGAGACCAAAAAGTACCGCTATGGCGGCCTACAGGGCAAAAACTAACGTTGTAAAATGTTTGTTCCAGAAAAATCGAAAAACTATGAGAAAAACCGCGATTGGCCAAAAAGTTAACACCGTAGGCTTATAGTCCATGTTATTACCTATCTTTTGACCTATGGGAGTATGGGTGTTGGAGGCTGTTGCAAAAAGATATTAAGGTTTTAAAAAAATCAATTTTTGACAGTAATTTGCAAAAGCTAAGAGAAAAAGTCGAACCAATCCTGGATGTCTATGGCACATTTTGAAGTGCTTCAAAAGACCTTTCGAATGCATCAAAGAGAGTTGGAATTGATGAAGTTTTACGGAAATGCGAGCAATTTTAAGATTTTTTAGGTTTTTTGGACCTCAAATTTCAAAGCCCGTTTTACCCACTTCCCTTTGTCGTAGAGGGCTCATATTTGGCATGAGTTCATCTCATGTATAGACAAACAAACGCGGAAAGTTTCATCCAAATCGGAGTACCTCGATACGACCTCTAGAACAAACCGAGCAATATTTACAAATACTGCCTCTTAGGCCAAAACTAATCCGCCCCATATTTTTGTGTTTGGCTTTTAGGGTGTACCTAGTCGAAATAGAGTGTTCAAAGAATTGCGTTTTTCGACGATTTTCGCAAAAACTACTACTCACTACGTTGCAGTACTTAGAAGAATATAAAGAAGGTTTAAAAACATTGCTGAGTACTTATTAGAACAAAATAAACTTGTATTTGCTGATTTCAAGGTCTCGGGACTTAACAAGACTACAACTGAAAATATTTTTTTATTATTTTTTCAGCATGTTTCACGTAACATATCAAAAAGTAATGAACATCATTTTTCTAAATTCTGAGATATATTTTTTTCTAATGCTTCTCCATAGGAAAAAGTTCCCAGTACATTTTGTTGGAGACGCATGGTGCTTTAAGATCAATCAATGTACCGAAATCTGAAAAATGTGTCTTCGGCAAAGTTGTAGGTATGGATAAGGACTGCACTGAAAATATGATACACGGATTTGTTTTGTGATTTTTAATTTCACTTTTTGTCACTAAATATTGGTCGATTTGCAAAAAAAACACAATTTTTATTTTATGATATGTTTAAGGGAAAATCAAATGCAAAATTTCCAGAAATTTCCAGAATATGCAAAAAACATTGACCGAGTTATGAATTTTTGAATCAATACATATTTTTTTCAAAAAATCGAAATATTGGTCGCGAAATTTTTTCAACTTCATTTTTAGATGTGAAATTGAATTTGCAATCAAAAAGTACTGTGTGTGGTCCAATCCAAAACCCGCTAACCGGTAGCGATATTATGGGAAAGTATACTTTGTATCAGACTTTGTATATGTCGAATGCTGATACAGCTTATATCAGTCCCGGGTATTAGATGGTGATAGCCCTCGCGTTGCTTCCACGACCCATTTCAGAATGACAGAGCTCCTTGCGGTCCAATTCCGAGGTCGTTGGGCATTGCTCGGCCCCGCTTAAACATAGAAGCAAGCATCTGAAGAAAACTCGATCTATATTTAGACTTCCAATCCCCTCAGGCAAATCAGGGATCAGCGCGTATTTAATATGGGAAGATTAACATGTTTCAACACTACGGATCAATTCACTGATAGAGTGTAAACCTTCTGATGGCCGACTGCTTAGCGTCCCAGACCACCAATCCAGAGGTGTGAGTTCGAATCCCACCTAATTCAATTTCGTTTTTGTTTATATTCAAAGTTCAAATTCCTGATTCCAAATTTCAAAGGTACCGACTGGGATTTGATCCCTGAACCTTCTGCTTGTGAGACAGAAGACGTAACCATTAAGCCACGGAGCCGGTTGAATTTTGCAATCAAAAAGTACTCTAGTGAAATTTCGAGCGCACCGTTTTCAAGTGATAGCAATTTTTAGGTAACTGTTTTGAAAATAGACGCAGTGATTCACAATTTAAAATTAGTGCTCATGTTTGCACTTTTGTAAAAAATATTTGTTGAAAAGTTGTTTCATGTTTAAACATTGAAAATCGGACCATCAGTTGCTGAGATATCGACATTAGAAAATGGTGGGTTGTTTGGGTGAGACTTAGAAAACATCAATTTTCCTGATTTTCAACCATTGCATGGCAATATCTCAGCAACTAACAGAGGTATCAACAAAATTCTAAATAGCAAAATAAAGAGAATTTTCTCAGCTTTTCGAAAATATGCTTTTTCAAAAGTGGACAAACACAGGCACTAATATTAAAAAATTAAATGATTGCAAATTCGATTTTACATCGAAAAATGCAGTTGAAAAATTTTTGCAACCAATATTTAGATTTTTTTAATCAGTATTGATTTAAAAAATAATTACTCGGACAAATACATTTTTGCGCATTTGAGATATTTGTGAAAAGTTGGTATTTTATGTCCCCTTAAACATATAAAAAAATGAAAATAAATATAGTGTTTTTTGCAAATCAAGTTTCAGTGATTTAAATTGAAATTGAAAATCACCAAAAAATTATTACCGCGTATCGTTCTTTTTTAATGTAGTCCTTATTCATACCTACAACATTATTTAAAAAAAATAAAATTATAAAAAAGATCTATTTCGCAAAGAATTGCTATAGGGCAGCAAATGATCAAGAAAGTTAGAGCTGCCAGAAAAAAGAATTCAAAA
This sequence comes from Culex quinquefasciatus, assembly GCF_015732765.1. Lineage (NCBI taxonomy): Eukaryota > Metazoa > Arthropoda > Insecta > Diptera > Culicidae > Culex > Culex quinquefasciatus. Next base: position 181,998,580 of record NC_051863.1, read on the forward strand.
CAACAATAACTTCAAATATTAAAAATTCACATAAAGTTGAAATGCTACTCATTTGCCAATGTTTACCAATTCTTTACAAAATTAATAAATAAAAATCATACAGAAATTGTGACTTTTTAATAACTTTTCAAGGACAGGTATTACTAGTTTCACACTTGAACAAAATATTTAGACGATGAATATATCCTAAATATGTAACTTTTCGTGTCTAATCTAATCTAATCTAACACAAACGCAGCCAGTCCGATGAAAGCATGCTGGAAAGTCTTGTGATTAGATTACGCCACAAGCACTTTTCTTGTCATTATTAATAATTGCAGTACATCCGAGAACACCCGAAAATGTAATGCAAAAATTAAAGCGGCCAGCCCTACTACGTTGTGTTTACCGCAGAGAGGATTCTGAGAACGGATCACATTTCACAGAATCTACAGGGGAGGAAGGATGCGTGGACATACCGTACCAAACGCTCCAGTTTACAGTTTCATATGTGTTTTGTATAATGTGTTCAGTGTAAAATATAGTGTGATTATATAATCAATTGAATATAATAATGCAATATAATGATCATTTAATAAAATCCCTTCACCTATTTATAATAACCGCGCACCCAAGCACACAAACAGCGACACAAAAGAAATGAAAATGAGCATCCTAAATATGTAACTTTTCGTGTTGTTTTTAACTACAAATGCCTTTTTCGAGAAATCACAATGAAATTGGATTGTCGACAGATTATGTGTCATAAAATAAATGTGAATTGAAGAGAAATTACATGCTTATTCCTACATCACATTTTTCAACATTCCTAATTTAAACTTTTTTATAATTGTGCAATTCTTTATTTGAAAGCTCATCAAAAAAGTTATTATTTATTTTCATTAGGCCGATGCAAATATTTAAAAAAGTTTTTGTCCCTCGGCCCTGGCCTTGGTCAAGGGGGGGGGCAAAAAAATAAAAAAATATAAAAATTTAAATAACAAGCCATAGTCTTCACATTTAAATGAAAAAAGTGTTTTAAAATGCATTTTACACTAGTTCAGTTGTTTTGCAATCATTAGTTTTCAAAAAATCTAAGATCTGACAAAAACAAAAATTTTATCGAAAAAAAAGATTTTGCATCGAAAATTTTCAAAAAATCATAAGATTTTTTAATAAACCCAAACGTGCTAAAAATGATTTTAAACGCAGAAGAATGTATTTTAATTTGATTTCAGCTGGTTGCGCTTGAATTTTCATGGAAATTTTGAAGTTTATTGTAAAAATATTTTTTTTTGCCCCCTGATTTTTCGGGCCAATTTTGAAGGGGGGGGGTGACAAAAACTTTTAAAAATATTTGTACCAGCCTTACATAATATCGTATTTTCTGTTGCCCAACACGTAAGCAAGAGCTATCCCCAGCTTTGGATGCTTCAGACGTTAAATTAAATCTTTTAGATAAAATTTTCAGAAAAGCCAAAAAGTTTATTAAGAATAGAATATTGGTACCAAAAAGTAAAGAAAATGTAATTGTGGTTTGGTTGAGCGTTTTAGCAGAATGCATTACTGTGAATACAAAGAGACGAGTTGTTCCTTTTAATTCCGCTATATATTTTTAATATCTTGACAGATACGTATTTCGTCTACTACTTGCAGACTTCATCAGTGTTCTGTTCTCGACTGAAGGTTCATCGCTGGTGTATCCGTATTTGTAGTTACTATAGGTACTACCTCCTCGTTCTTCTTTTGTGCCTGTATAGGTAACAGCTTAAACAGCCACGTTGAGCCTGCCATGAAGATTTCCAAACTTTCGGCGACAGCCAGCTTCGATGGGTTTGTGATGTGTCTTAAGATGACCGTGTCGCTAGTTGTGATGTTATGTTTTTCCTCGATGATGTGTTCGGTTATTGCTGACCTGAAATGGGGGACAAATCCTTTCCGTTTTTTCCTCCTTGGCAATTTCGACATATGTGTTTATATGCTCATCCAACCTGGTTTGCAGCAATCTCTTAGTTTGTCCAATGTAGCTCATATCACAGTGGCCGCAGGATACCTCGTAGATGCCGGGTAGTTAAACCCTTAGAAGTGTTCGTTGTTAATCGATTTCAATGAAAGGTCGCGGTTCGCTTCTGGTCGAGTGCGGTTCGATTTTTTTCGTGCGCGTGTTTTGAGTGTTATTTTTTACGATTTTCCCCGAAAGTTGTGCATAATTGACTCTGAGCTTACCGACAGCTGTGTTATGAACGGGGTGTCACCGGTTTTCGGCTTGATGCGGTCTGGAATCCGATTTTTCGTCGAGGTTTTGAGTCGGAACTAGCTTCAGCCTCGTGTTTATGCAGTGATTTGCGATTGTGTTAGTGTGATGTGGTTGGCGGAAGAGATTGAGAAAGGCCAACGTTTCGGAGTGTTTACGTGGAGTTTGGCACCCAGTTGTCCTAGCTTCAGGGGAAGATTCAGGTTCCCAAAATCTGGTCAGGTGCAATGGGGGCGCAGTTGCAGGAAGCAGCAGCGATGAACGGAGCACAGGCTGCTTGCTTGTGTGTGTGTGCTCGCCGCTTTCGATCGTGCTCCCGCCGCCAAGCAGGCTTTGGCTTGATTGCTTATGTAGTGGTGGCGGTTCATGAATGCCAAGAGATGGATTCTGCTGTTCGTGTTTGACAGGGAGGGTATTATTTCATAAGGGAACAATGAGTATATACAGACTTTACATAAAGCTGCAGACTTTATAACAGTGTGCCAGTGAAGGAAAAAAAGAGATGTTTTTGTCAACTGCAATCAAAGGCTGTTAGTTTAAAATTACATAGCGAGCCAATTCGGGGATTTAGCTGTCCACAAACAGTGTTTTTGCTTTAAGATTTGAACCTAAACGATAGTGTTGGTCATGCGAAGGAAGAGCTCAAGGGGCAAGTCTTTGAATATGTTCCAAAAGTTTTACTGATGGAAGTCAGCAGTGCAATGCATCCTTTTCAGAAAAAAAACATTCTAAATTTCTTTTTCCTCTTCTTTTTCTTTCTTTGATTCTTCTTTGCGCTCTTTTAGTTTTAAATAATCTTTATTACCATGTGGTTGTTGTTAATTCATTTATTTCTGGCAGCTTTAACCTGCTTGGTCATTCGCTGTCCTTTATTACCCTGGTTCTATACTTTAATGATCCATCCTATCTTATTTAATTTTTATACAATTTTTAATATTTCAGCAAGAACCGAAGGTAAATTTTTATATGACAAATGATAAACTGTATAAATTGTAAATTATATATTATTACACTTCACACACACTCCACATAACACCAATGCAACTATAAATCGGAGCGTTTGGTACGGTATGTCCACGCATCCTTCCTCCCTGTAGATTCTGTGAAATGTGATCCGTTCTCAGAATCCTCTCTGCGGTAAACACAACGCAGTAGGGCTGGCCGCTTTAATTTTTGCATTACATTTTCGGGTGTTCTCGGATGTACTGCAATTATTAATAATGACAAGAAAAGTGCTTGGGGCGTAATCTAATCACAAGACTTTCCAGCATGCTTTCATCGGACTGGCTGCGTTTGTGTTAGATTAGATTAGATTAGATTAGATTAGAAGTGTTCGTTGTTAATCGTTCTTCTGAAACTTTTTCAGAAGAACAGTTAACTTTACTCAACAAAGGTCTTAAGTACGCGGTATCATCAAAACCAAACCTGGAAAACATTGTTATCGACATCGAAACTGTTATCAATGCTAAAAGCATCGATGAAAAACAGACAAAACCTCCCCCGCTCCTTCCAGCACAAATCAACAGCGTCAGGATGACGGTATCCAAATTAATACGAGAAGCAACAACAAAACAACAGGACAACGCCGAAGTACGAGTAGTAAAGGAACTCAAGGAGAAACCTGTGTACTACCTAAAAGCGGACAAAGGAAACCGGGTAGTAATCATGGACCGGGACGAATACGACAAGGAACTTCTTGAGAAACTCGGAAACAGGGAAAAATATTCACTACAACGAGGATACACGCTAAACGATATGGTCAACAAAGTAGAGAACACCATCAAAGAATGTGCAGGCCTTTTGAAATCAGTTGGGAAATCTGCAAAATCGTTGAGAGTACCGAACCCAACTCTACCAAGGATTAAAGCACTACCTAAAGTGCATAAACCAGGCAACGAGATGCGAGAAATCATTTCAGCAGTGGATGCCCCAACCAGTCGGATCGCAAAGTGGCTTGTCGAGGAATTCAAGCGTATGCCGAAACCCTTCCCGAGCCGTTCGATCATCAGCTCGCTGGTGTTCACAAAGGAGCTCTTAGAGTCGGGACCGATAGCTGAGGATGAAATAATGGTTTCCTTCGACGTAACAGCACTGTTCCCAAGCATATCAGTAAACAACGCAATAGGAACTTTACGGGATTGGCTGCAATCACAATACGAGGGAGAGCCATGGATACAAAAAACGATCCAGTATATAACATTCGTCAAATTATGCATGGAACAGAGCTACTTCCAGTTCAGGGATTGCATCTATCAACAGAGGATGGGAGCATCGATGGGTAACCCACTGTCCCCGTTCCTGAGCGATGTTTATATGGCAGCTTTGGAACACGAACTACAAACCAAAAACCTACTACCAGAACGTTGGTGGAGATACGTAGATGACATCTTCTGCATCATCAAAAGGGATTCACTAACAACGGTACTGGACACCATAAACAGTGCACGCAGGAGCATCAAGTTCACTTACGAAATGGAAGTCGAAGGAAAGTTACCTTTCTTAGACATCCTGATCTTAAGAGAACCAGGTTGCCCATCTTCGTTTTCTTTCGAGATCTACAGGAAGCCAACAAACACCAGAAGAACAATCCCATCCACGTCAAACCATTCATTCCAACATAAAATGGCAGCATATCATTATTTCATACATAGGATGACAACTTTACCCCTCAGCGAAGCAGGAAAACAGAAAGAATTGGAGTACATATTTGAAACAGCGGAAATCAACGGTTACAGCAGAACAACTATCCAAGCAATCATCGATAAGAAGGAAAGAAAACTCCACAGAACTTCACTCACAACCCTTACGCCATCAGTAGAACCACTACGAAGAGCAGCAGTAGAATTCGACTACAGGATAACGCGCCCTTTACGACAAAAACTGGCTAAATTTGGCATCGATTTAGTGTTCAGCAGTAGAAACAGCCAATTGGAATCCATCTTAGGTTCAACGAAAGACCCCAACCGACTTTAGGCAAACCCGGCATCTACGAGGTATCCTGCGGCCACTGTGATATGAGCTACATTGGACAAACTAAGAGATTGCTGCAAACCAGGTTGGATGAGCATATAAACACATATGTCAAAATTGCCAAGGAGGAAAAACGGAAAGGATTTGTCCCCCATTTCAGGTCAGCAGTAACAGAACACATCATCGAGGAAAAACATAACATCACAACTAGCGACGCGGTCATCTTAAGACACATCACAAACCCATCGAAGCTGGCTGTCGCCGAAAGTTTGGAAATCTTCAAGGCAGGCAACAAACGTTTACTCAACAAGGATTCAGGTAACGGCTCAAGGTGGCTGTTTAAGCTGTTACTTATACAGGCACAAAAGAAGAACGAGGAGGTAGTACCTACAGTAACTACAAATACGGATACACCAGCGATGAACCTTCAGTCGAGAACAGAACACTGATAAAGTCTGCAAGTAGTAGACGAAATACGTATCTGTCAAGATATTAAAAATATATAGCGGAATTAAAAGGAACAACTCGTCTCTTTGTATTCACAGAAAATGTAATCTTTTGCTTGATTTTTTAAAATTCCCGGGTCAGGAAATCGGACAATATTCAATTTTTATTATTTCTTACTATTTTTCCTTAAAAGCTTTACTAGTCACTTTTTTGAAAAGCCGTCAGCTAAAATTTGGTTTAGCTCAAAACAATATTTTTTTGAAAAACAAATTAACCTCCCTATTTTAACAAGGGAGGTAACCTAAACGCCAAATCAGAGCACTTTTGATTTAAGACTTGCTGGTTTGACGTAGAATTGCTATACCGATGCCTCTGTGCTCTCTTATGCGAACTAGATAGGAAAACTAGCAAGCTTAGTACAAGAGAGCACAGAAGTATCGTTACAGTAAAGACCACAAAAATGCTCTAAAGTGATTAGGAAATTTTAAATCCAAGATGGCGACCAAAATGGCCGTGATGAAACATTGACAAAATGGTTTTCGTAACATGAAATACATCACTCAAATTTGTCTATAATGGGTTCGCAGAACTCTCATTTTTAGATGAAATGATGAAATAATAAGCCCATTGCAGATATTTTTCAAAGTTTTCTAAATACCACACCACCCTCCTCTCTCTCAAAATCGTTCGGAAAAATCAGGAGTAAAAAAATATTTTTTTCAGGAAACTGAAAAATTTAAATTTAAATTAAGCATGTCTGGGATCGATCATTAGTAGTTTATGCAACAAGTTGCAAAAATAAGTTACGAGGTTTACCGAGTTGGATAAATAAAATAAATGTTCCTAAAATTGATTTTTTTGTCAAATTTTTTGTCCGTTCAATATAAAAAATTAGGGAAAATTTTACTTATCGATACAAGTGTTGAAAATATTAACTTTTCAGCATCCATTACAGTGCTGAAGATAAGAACTTTTCAGCACTGGTATTGAAAGGTATAAATTTTCCATTCTGTTATTTTTTTGTGAAAAGTAGGCCGTTTCGTTTCTCCAGAAGGACAGGAAAAGAAAATATATTGTAGAATTTTCGTGAACTTTCGTTGTACAGTGCTTCAGATTTTTTTTTTTTTTGGTAACAAATACGAAACAAAAGAGCGAGTTGTGGCGCTTTAACCACGGCACATAGTGTCCAGGGCATTCGTGGAAATACAATGTCCCATCCCAGAGGGTCCCGGAGTACCAAACCTTCTTAGCATGGTGCTCCCAACGAATACAACCTAATCTCGGAGCGTATGGTGGTGTGTCCCCACGCTTCTTCCTCCCCTGTGGATTCAGAATTGTGTTGTTGTTCGAACACTCCGTGCTCAAACTCAACCCAATTACGAGTCATCTCTGCGATACGGCTTTACGCAGTAGGCCTGGCTGCTTTAACGCTTGTGATGTTTCAATGCATTCCGATGCAATGGCGCACTGCAAATGTTAATAAATGACAAGAAGAGCGCTAGGCGTCATCTAACCTAAGGCACTCTCCAGGATCCCTTCGAAAGATTGGCTGCGCTAGGGTCTGATTAGATTAGATTAGATTAGATTAGATTAGATTAGATTAGATTAGATTAGATTAGATTAGATTAGATTAGATTAGATTAGATTAGATTAGATTAGATTAGATTAGATTAGATTAGATTAGATTAGATTAGATTAGATTAGATTAGATTAGATTAGATTGAATTAGATTAGATTAGATTAGATTTGGTAACAAATACGAAACAAAACATTATTTAAAAATCTTAAGAAACATTCGAATAACCTGATTTATCATTAAACTAACTTATATACGAATATCTCTAAATCAATAAAACTTGCGTTTTTGTGCTGACTTTGGTGAATTATACGCCAAGTTTTCTTTCGGAAATTTATAATGTCATGAAAAGTTCAGTTTTTTAGGTTATGCAAACCAAGTTCAAAATACTCAATAAACTGAAAATTGATTAAATTATATCATTTTTACAAACGAAAAGCTACACAAATAATCGATTAATAGAAATTTAAGAAACGTTGGAGTGAACAAGATTTTTCACTCCCAAAACATAATTTGAGCCCGTTTTGACCACGCATCCTTCCCGCACTATGAACCGCGGTACAGAGCTGACAAGCCCGACCAAACCCTCATCCTCCCAAAAAAAAGCACCCCCTCCTCCTTCACCAATCTCCGTGCCATTTCGCGTATAAAGGTAATCATATTCCTCCGTCTCCTTTTTCCACCACCACCACCCTCATTCAGCTTTTCCTCTCCTCCCACCCCCTTGCAAGGACTCGCTCACTCTCTTTTTTGCCTTCACTCTAACTCTCTCTCGCGCTCTCCCAACCACACCGAAAAAAGAGAGGAAAAGCTCCTCTCAGAGTCTCAAAATTTTCCCGACGATCGGTACCGGGGCCCTGGCCAGCCAGCCAGCTTCAGCAGCCCACCTCGGCTCAGTCGTACGAGAAAAGCTCCCGCGAATGGAACGCAGAACGGCCAAATGCTGCTGCACCCACCACGGAGGCGGAGGACAACCAGCAGCAGCAGCAGCAACTGCAAAGTGCTAGTAGTGCTGGACCAGATCCGTGCTCCCGGGCGGAGCAGGTACTGCTTCCGAGGCGTCGTCGTCGTCCAGGCGAAAAGAACCAGCTAGCTCTAGTGTGGTGCCAGTGAGTGAGATTTGAGGGTTTTTTTTCTCCTCGAGGTTTCCTGGGCGAGGACTTTGAAGGCAAATCGTTTCGCGAGTGAAGAAGAAGCTGAAGAAGGGAGTGTGTGTGTGTGATGGCCAATTTTCCGAGCGCAGATCGATAGCCGAAGGTGCGTGTGCGACGGGACCCCTGGACCTTCGCACACAGTAGTCAGTACGAGGGGGGAAAAAGGACACACGCTTCTTTTTTTTTTGCTGAGCTTGGAGCGAGCTTGGGGAGCGCGCAGGTGCCACTGAGGAAAAGCTTCCGCTCTCTCGGCGCGGGAGCGAGCTTTTATGCGATGAGAGCAGGAGAGCGAGTTTTCCGCGAGTGTGTAGTTTTTTGTGTGTCCCACCCAAAATATTCTAGTCTGAGATAGAAATCCAGCCAGATATGGCTGTTGTTTTCGTTCGCGAAATGAAATTACATAAAATTTGGGACGGTTTGCGGTGCAGGGCCAGCAGTGAAGCGAAAGTGCGCCGGAATCGCAGCTAGAGCTGTCCCCGTTAAGGGGCGGACGGGACCATCCGACGGGTTCCGGAATCTACGCAGCCCAGGACTGACTAAGGTGTAGGACCCTGGACTTGCCGTTTTTTTTTTCTTCGGCTGAAGACTTGTGAATTTGTGTTCCAGTGCTTGTGTTCGTGTGTGTGCATGTGTGCTTAAAGGTGTGGTACTGGTGGCCGCAGGACCCCGCGGAACCTGTGCCAAAGTTCGCGGAACGTGTGATTCCACAGTGCATCGAGCTTTCAGCCCAGTTTTCGCTCCAGGAGCCAGATTTTCATTCTTGTTCTTTTCTTAACCTCCCCCTTCCACCTCCCTCGACCTTCACCGATTTCCCAAACCCCCTCCTCCTCCTCCTCCCACCCCACCCATTAGGATACCAGGAGAAAATGTATTCGGCAAGCAGAAGCAGAAGTAGTAGCAGCAGCGTAGGACGATTCGGTGCCATCAATATACTAGCAATGCGAAAATTTGCTCGGTGAAATGAACAACTTGCCGACGAAGAAGAAGAAATTGGGGTGACCAACACACACAGCAGCAGCAGCAGCAGTCGACGAGAGTGTGCGCGAGAGCGAGCTCAGTGTGCAAGCAAACGAAACGAAACGAAACGGGGAGCAGAAAAAAAACCTCCCGAGTAGAAGAAGGCCGTAGAAGAAACACCGAAACAGGAGGTCGCCCAAGAAGAAGTGACGCAGCAGAAGACGGCGAAGCGAAGAAGGAAGAGAAGAAGGAGGAAAAAAAGTGCTCTTTAAGTCGGGTGTGCGTGTGTGCGAGGAGAAAGGGAAAACGGAGGCTAGGCGCCGACAACAAGAACAACACGAGAGAGTGCGTGAGTGCGTGCGAGTGCGTGAGGTATGAGATGAGAGGAGCAGCAGCGATGAGCACTTAAATTAGCAACGGCAACATCCAGCTTTTACCTCACAATTTTCCAACAAAACAACAACAACAACAGAAACCAACAACGCGGAAGTCGTCGTCCCGAACGAGGGGTAAAACACCCGAGAATTGAAGTAACCTAAGCACTCTCGCGCGCGCATACAACCAACCAAACCGCAAACGCAAACGGAACATTACAACAAGCGTTTCCACACCCGTACGGAACGTCCCGGAATCGTCGTAATCGCCGCCGCCAGGATGTCGCTGGATATCGAAGTGCCGCACGTCAGGAGCCCCTCGTTAGGTGTCCTCATACTGACACTTAACCTGGCCCTGTTCCTGCCTCAGACTATAAATAGGACGCCGCCGTACGTGCTCGCGGGGTAAGTCGGTGTGAACAAATGTTCACGCAATTTTTAAGCTCGTTGGTTCACGAACCTTACTGGGGCGTTGCTTACAGCAACGCGCCCGCTGGGGTGTAAAACGGTGCGTGAGAGCGAGCGGCGCCTCTCTCGCGAGAGAGCGGGAGCGAGTCCGGGGTTGTTCGATTTGGACCCGCCAAGCCTGGAACGATTCGGGCACCGCTGCGGGTCCACCACCATTAGGTGTGGAATGGACGGAGATGGGCTTTTGGGGCCCGAATTACCTCGTGCGGAATCTAGTCGCGGAACGGTGTTGTTCTGTGGGACTGCTGGGGGTGCCCTCTCGGGTGGTTGGGCTAAATTTGGCCTGTAAGATAAAGGGATAAGATTCACAACTTCACATGAATTCACATTCTTCAATGTATTTTTTAAAGGCAAACGCTTTAACTTATATCTCTTCTTTAAAGCTTATCGTCATAGATCGTCACCAGCGGTGACATTAAGTCTGGGAAGGTGAGGTTGGCTCATACAAATTTCGGCTTTTTTGTATGACCCAATGCCACCCATGATGATGGTATCAAAGTGTTTGGTTTAAAACCCGTTCCGTTTGAATATTGAACTTAACATATCAATATGATCCTTTAATCTTGTTGGCCATCTTTAATTTTTAAATACAATTTTCATCAATTGCACAATAACAAAAAGCTTTATTGGAAGTTTTGCCTAATTTTTCACATGGATTTATATATATGTAAAAAAATCATTTGGGAAACATGAATTGATTTTAATTTTGCAAAACAACGATATTGCTAAAACTGGATAAATTAAAAAAAAAAACAATCTAGTAAGACTCATTCGAACCCTGGCTCCTGAGCCATTAGATACAAAGATTTTCAACTAGAATCAACAATTTGTTATTTAATGTTGTTTAAATATGCAATATTCTTTAAAATAATGAAGTTTACTCATATGTCTTTTTAAAAGGTAAGGCTGTTTTAGATTGTCGAGCTTAGGTTGACCCCTAAACTATTTACGCTAAAAAACTTCAAAATGTTATCGGAATTTTTAGTGCAATCTGATGAAAACATTCTAAAATGCATTTCCCTGTGTTTATTATCATTTTTTAATAGGTTTGAGTTCATTTAATAGAAGTTTATGCAACGAGTTAAAAAAAGAAGATTTTTTCAGCACGAGTCGTACATTTATCCAACTAAGATTACCGGGTTGGATAAGTATGACGAGTACTGAAAAAAAATCAAGTTTTGCAACGAGTTGCTTACATAGTTTTTTGCTAATTCCGAAATTGCTTTTTCAATGGAATTTTATGTCAAGCATCTAGTTTCACAATAGAATTGCAAAAAAAATGTGAAATACCGTAGCACAGTATAGTAAAAAGTTTTTTTTGACGAAAAAAAAACAATTTGATCAATACTTAGATATATTGAAAACCAATGATTGCAAAACAACAGGCCAGGTGTAAACTGCATTTTAAAACACTTTTATCATTCAATTGTTATTGTCACGGGTCATGATTTCCATTTTTATGCTTTTTTATTTTTTCATCTGGTCATCTGGCTTAAATTGAGTTCTTTTACCAGTATTTTATTTTGATATCCATAACCAGTGTTTTCCTTTCATGGAGTAGTACAAATACTGGAATTTTTCGCAACCACCTTGTGCCTTAAGGTAAAAACGTTAGAACGAGGTTAATAAAAAACAAAATGAATACGTTGATTTAGGGGAAAGTGGGGCAAGTGTAACAAGCTAAGGAAATGCTCGTTATAACCCATTAAAAACGTTAAAAAATCTTTCGGATTTTTTTAGAATCATCTTATTCCTGAGACTGAGACTTTGATAGAACAAGTTTTTAAAAAAATCTTTTTTTATGTAAAAAATTGATTTTATTTTTCGTACGTTTTACTCAACTACGCAAAACGAACAACCCGTTGGGGCAAGACGAACAATGCATGAAAAAACATGCTGATTTACTAACAATTGAGCTATTATCATTTAGATACATCAGATTAGGATGTATTTAAAAAGTTTCTTTCATTTTAGAATTAAAAAATAATATTTTACTAAAAAATCGACCGTTTTTACGAAAAAAAATTTTACTTGGATGATAAATAGTAAATTTTCATGATACAGTCGACTCTCTGGTTGTCAATATCCAAGGGACCGTCGAGGAAGAGAATCATCAGTTTACAGAACAATGCAAAATGAAGACTCGATTGATTTTTTTTTCTTGATACCCAGCTATGGGAGAGAATCATGGCAACGTCCAGCAAACAAAAACAAACTAATGTTAAACACCCTTCAAAGCTTCGTTTCGCCAAGAAAAATGTCTATGCAAGCCATGAGAAAGTGAAATTATTGACAACCGGAAGAGATTTTTAAAGCAAACAGAATCCAAGGGACCGTCGAGGAAGAGATCCTTCAAGCAAGGGAAATTATCGAGGAATGAAGATAATTGAAGTATGCAGATTGAAGGGGCTGAAGAATTCATCGATAGATGGAGAATTATTGATATCGAGAAGATCGACAGCCAGAGAGTCGACTGTATTATTATATCGTGTATGGACAATTTGTTAAACAATAGTTTATCAGTTTTTAAGAACTTTTTTGTATTTTTTTTTTTTTTCATAATAAAATATGTTGCTGCAGCAATTCGTATTTTTTCCATACTAAAAATTCATATGGTACACTTGCCCCAGCTATGTTTTTAAAAGTTTCTTGAATCCGTTTCTAAATATTTGTTCAATATTTTAAATACATTTTGTGAGTATTTAACAAAATATATTTGATATTTTGCAATCATCAGTTTTTTAGAACATTATATACGCGAATTCCGGGAAGCAATATCAGAACTTTAGAAAATAATAGAGATTTCATATAATATTTTTTGTGAGTTTTTATTTTTTAAACAACCAAATATTGTTACATTTTTACAATTAGCCAGCCAAGATTTATGTCAGTAATAGATAAAAAAATAAAACTGTGGGTATTTGCATTTGCATTCAGATACAGTTAGACAAAAATATTGACCAGATATTTTTCGTTAGATTTTGTCTTTCATTAATTATGAGCAACTAAGGCTGGTACAAATTTTATTTAAAGTTTTTGTCACCCCAAAAAATCAGGAGGCAAAAAAAAAATTTCCAAAACACTTCAAAATTTCATTAGAAATTAAAAATTTAAGTGCAATCAGCTGAAATTGGTGCAAAATGCATTACCCTGCGTTTAAAATTATTTTTAGCATTTTTGGGTTGATTTAAACATCTTTAGAACTTTGAAAAATTTTCGATGTTTTCGTCAAATCCTACTTTTTTTAAAAACTAATGATTGCAAAACACTGAACTAGTGCAAAATGCATTTTAAAACACTTTTTGCATTTAAATGTTGAAACTATGTTATTCAAACTTTTATATTTTTTTCATTTTTTTGCTCCCAGGACAAAAACTTTGAAAAATATTAGCATCGGCCTAATGAAAAAATACTGTAAAAAATGACAATGGGTAATGCTCTACCAACTCACACGAAATCGGGAAAAAACGTATTTTTCGTCGAGAAAAACACTGAGAAAGTTTTAAAAAACTCTGCCATTTTCCGTTACTCGACTGTAAAAAATTTGGAACATGTCATTTTAAGGGAAATACATTAAATTTTCGAATCTACATTGACCCAGAAGGGTCATTTTTTTCATTTAGAACAAAATTTTTCATTTTAAAATTTCGTGTTTTTTCTAACTATGCAGGGTTATTTTTTAGAGTGTAATAATGTTCTACAAAGATATAGAACAGACAATTACAAAATTTCTACTGCTCTGTGAGTTGGCTGAGAATTACCCCAATATTATTACATTTGTGCATCCCGTTGTTAGCAAATCGACTTCTTGAAACCTTTCCTTTCGCCAAAAACGCCAGATGAATGAGACTGACTTCATTTTTTTTTATTTGACAAAAAAGTGTTGGCAAAAACGAGATGGCACTATACTTTGATTTCCGATTTATTTTTATAGTATTTCTGATATTAAGATTTTTAAATCAAGAGAACTATATTCATTAACTTTTCATTATCTTTTAAGTGTACCTTCCATCGGATGAGGAAGTAAAATGTCGGTCCCGGCCTTGGTTGTTAGGCCGTTAAGTCATTCCAGGTGTAGGAGTCGTCTCCATGCCATAAGTACAAACAACACACCAAACCAAGCCTACTCCGGTGGAATCGCTGGCGGCGGTTGGACTCGCAATCCGAAGGTCGTCAGCTCAAACACTGGGGTGGAAGGTTCCTTGGAGTAGAAAGAGTTTTGGGTGCTCTCCCCATTCAAGCCTTCGGACTCCTAGGTTCGAGCAGAAACTTGCAATAGAGACCACAAAAGACCCGGGGGTCGTTAATGTGGATGGTTTGATTTTGATTGATCTTTTAAGTGTACCTAATATAAAAAATATATAAATTTAAATTAAAGCCATAGTTTCAACAATTGAATAAAAAAAGCATTATTGAATAAATTTTACAACAAAGTTGTTTCATAAACGATTCGATTTCATACAATTTTAAATGAAAAAGAAATTAAAGTTACTGAAATGGATTCATGACACAAAAAAGTTGAAAACAAAATGAAATAATAATATCCATGCAAAAAACATCACAGTTTTAAACAAACATCGTTTACAAAGATGAATTTTTATAATTCAGAATTATGAAAACATTGGTTTTCTTTGAATTTTTGAACTTCTTGACAAAAATACTTATCTGATCAATCTTATATGGATTATCATGGCAAGTTTTTCATTTTAGTGTTTAAACATTCCCTGAACTGTTTGACATTGATTTGTTCAGGTTTCGATTCTTAGTCTGAGTATACGTGAAGGTAGGTCTACGACCTTTTTCCGAAATGTTCATTTTTAGAGCAGGACCTCAGTGAGGAAGGCAAAACTTCCCCAACAATGTTTCAAAATGTTTTAAAATTGAACAAATTGCGTGACATTTCCTCCCAATTACTCACTTTTCCAGTTGTTCACAAATAACCATAAAATTGAGCACGTTCTCGCCAACCAGTCGTACCTACAAACTGTTTATTGAACCGCAAAATGCAACGTGGCTATAAATTTGCCTAATTCGACTTTGCTGTTGACCCCACCCCATGGGAATCATCTGAAACCTAAATGCAGTAAAGCATATTTACTGACCACCTCAAAGTGGACACGCCACCACGCGAAAGAACTCACCTAATTAAGTGCCGGCTCGGCCACCCACTCCAAGTTTCCACCCGAATAGAGCACGGTACTATTTGGACAAGGCGCCAGCGTGCGAAAGCGTGTCAATCGGTCATCGCGTTCGCTCGAAATTCGTCATTTCGACGGGGCGTTGGCGCTGGTCGCGAGACTCGGTGACCAAGGCTATCAGCAAATACGGGGTGAGACAGTGTCAAGGGGATTTAAGCTGAATGTTTTTGATCGGAGGAATTAAATTTGAAACATAGAAACAAAAACTTTAAAGTCCTGCAATCTACCAAGTTTTTTGAAAGAAGAATTAAGAAATGCTTGTTCGTAGAATTTGAGGTTCTATTTACATTCATTTCCCAACTGTTTTCAACAAAACAGCACGTCAATAATGACCAAAATGTCCACTCACAAGAAGTCCAAAAATCTCCGTTTCGTGACAAACTCAATCCCGATTCCCCAAAACCACCAAATGCGTGCAAGATCGCTCACGTATAGCATTTCCCCCAAAGCATTCCAGAACTGACCACGCGGGCCAGCAAAATAGCACACGAACTCCATGAAAACGTGTGCAACTCCACACTCACACACTTCCTGCTGAGCTTTCTTGTTTCCGTTCCGGTCCGTTGGAGGAGGGCAGGGAGGGGGAAGGGGCTTTTTGTGGTGCGGCCAGAACGTGACAAACTCGCTTTCCACTGGCCACGAGGCCACTACGATGACCTATATTCGGTGTGAGTAGTGGCAGTTTGTGCAGTATCGGCACAGGACCATTTGTCCGCAAGTGCCTAAATACCCCCCACCCCCCTTCAAGAAGTGGAGAAAATGACCACAAACTCACACACACACACACACTCACGCGATCACACCAACACCAGCATAGTCGGGTGGCATGACGTCATTGCCGACATGTTTTGGGATTTGGGGCGGCTCCTCGAAGAGGTGCGGATAATTGGATGGGGAGTTTGGGATTGGCAGAGGCCTCGATAGTCCTCGAGGAACTCTCTTTTGCGTGTGCTTGTGTCATTCTCAACGACAAGCATTAGTTTGTTGGTTTGGGCGCGTTGCGTGACTTCGATCGACCGAAAACGGCATTATCAGCCGATTTCGATTGTGGCAATTCATGGCGAATCACTTCATTACGATTTGGCAGGGGAAACGTGGTTGATTGTTTGTTTACGTCTAGTAAAATAACTCGTTGAATTCAAACTATATTTAACCACTTTAATAATATCATTCAGAAGAAAATTAAAAACAGTTATAAAATAACTTCCAGAAAAATACAAACTTAAAACACTTTTGTTGCAGGTTGCAGGCAATTTCACAAATGAAAAGATTTATATTTATCTATTTGAACATTCTCTTCCTATTTTACTAGTAAAATAGTACTGTTTGAACAAAAAAAACTCATTTCAAAACTATTTTATCCAGAGCAGCAAAACACTGCCTCCAAATTGCCTGTTCCATAACTGTGGGATGTTATTGTGCCTCCCACAATTGGGTCCTAAAATGAAGCTTAGATTGCTGATATTATTGTTTACAGCGATAAAGCTTATTTTTCTGAGTACAATGACCCTTTGTTCAACCACAAAGAGTTTAAAATGGATTTTTAAATCAATTTTGAAAAATTAACCTCGCGATCCTTCATGACAGAAAAGCTCCTACTTGACAGCTCGTTCCAAGGGGACCATAGTTGATCCATCGAAAAAATGTTGTCTTGTCAAAAAAATTTGTTGCGTTAAAATGAAAAAAAGTGTTCAGAAATGGTTTTTAATCGTGTTTTTTACCGTTTTACATAAAAATTGACATAGGGCTTTAGTACCCAATTGTGGAACACCTAAATTTAATTGATATTTTCACAAAAAAAGTTATCAGACCATGTTTAAAACATCACTTAGCATGAGTTTTATTGGTTTCAGAGTGTGAAGTATTTTTTTTTCTAAAAAATGTGTACTCCTGGAGAGAAAAAAAAAAGTTTGTTCACATCGTAAGAAAAAAGTGATCCGAATTTGTGGATTTCAAGGGTCAATGTTTTTCTTTAAAAACTTGATATAAAACATAAAAATGTACAGCAAGTCCATGTCTATGATTTGTTAAACATTGGCAGATCTGTAAACTGTTCCAAATATGATTAATGACTGTAGATGATTTAAAAAATAATAAATATTATGCATTCTACAAATAATGTTGTGTTCTTCCATAAATTAATTTTTTTTTGTGTTTTAATTGTGAAGGTTTTTAACAAGCCACTGTATCGCTCATGAAAATGGAGGGATTTTGTTGAACCTTTTTTTAATGAGAAAAAATATACTTTAGAGCATGTTTTGTTCAATGAAACCATTTTGAAACTATTGATCGATTTGGCAATGAAAATTTAAATTTCTGTATAAAAATTTTTTTGCCTCCTAATTTTTAAAAGGAAATTTTGGGAAAAAGCTTGAAATCTAATTTGCCACGGCAGACTCAAAGTTATAATTTAAGGATTTTTTTTTCAGTTTTCCAAAAATATTTTTCTCAAATAACTGTATACTTTAAGTATTTTAAAAAAGCAAAAAAAAAACGAAAAAATCGAAAATGTATATTCAAAAGTGCTAAAAATGTACTGGAAAAATTAAGAAACACCAAACTAAGGAGGGTTCATTAGATTTTTGCAAATAATTCCACGATTTATTGATTTCGTCTAAAATATGAATTGAGAAAAAATAATTATTTGTAGACCTTTTTCAAAATATAAACCTGGTTTTAAAATTTAGATTTTTTGTTTGTTGAAAAGATCAGAAAATTTCACAACAGTTTAATATTTTAATATTGAAAATCAAACCAATGCTTTTCTAGGAATCTTTAGTTGAAAAAGAAACTGGTCAGTTAGGTTATATGTACTTAGAAAAACTCCAAAGATTAAAAAAATTATAAAATTTCCTCAGTTGAAAAAATCGTATGTGTTTTTTTTAGTATTTAAAAAAAAATATTTTAAATATTTTTAAAATGCAAACACACGAAAAAAAAATTGCAAACACACACTCAAAAGCGGAATTAACTTAAGAACAGTACATTTAAAAAAATGTTGAGTTCTTGCAAATTTGATTCGGGGTTTTGAAGCGATTTTCAAATGTTTTTTTTTCGATATTTTCAAAAACATATTTTTTTCAAAAAATGTATTTCCGGACCCCGATTGGCTCAAAAGATGTATTCTTCTTCTTAGTCCTCAGAAAAATTTGAAAATTAAAAAAAAAACAAATATTTTGGGAATTCGACTTTTAGTGAAAAAAAAACTAACTAAATCCACCTATGTCGTTGATGCCTTCCTCACTATTTACCAACAATCGATGATTCGATGGTTTTCGACACAAATTTCATCTAGTTTTTCTTAAAATCCGCAATAAAAAATTACACAAATATCACTTAAGAGGTCAAAATTCGAGACAGGGTTACCAGATCTTTAATGTTTTAGACTCGTTGGAAAGGTGTTTCGATTAATTAACCAAAGTAAAATGGATCTGGACATAGTTTAAATACATTTAAGTGATCCGGCTTCCAAAAAGAACATAAATATGACTTTAGTGGGCACAACTTTAGACAGGGTTGCCAGATTCTCAATGGGTCGGATGAAGGATCTGGCATAGTTTTAATACACTTAGGTGAGATCCGGCTCCACTATGGGGTATTTCCATATAAGCGAGCGGCCAAAAATATTTTTTTGCTTTTTTGTGACTTTTTTGTGTTGTTTGTACTTCGTATAATGAAAACAAATGAAATGTGATATTTTTCCAAAAAAAAAAGTTTAATTTTCGATTTTTTCATATATTTGAGGTCACATGCATTAAAGTGGTGAATTTTAATATTCTTGCTCTGTCTATTTGATGCACGGAATGGCGGTTTATGCTATGTTAAAGTTTCTGGTTTACGTTCAATCTCCCTCCCCTTTTTCTTGAGTTAAAATCCACCTCTCAATTCAGTGAATTTTGAACCTACCACTTTCAAACTCCGGATTTTTCTTAGTTAGAATGTTTATTTTCGAAAAAAAATACCAAAAAAATAATTAGAGTATGTCGGTTTTTCGATTTATGGCCGCCTGAAACCCCATAGTGGGCTCGCGACAATTAAAAAAAATCAATTACCTAACCATGATGGTATATGAGTCGATTTCCGATCACTTATCTAACATACGAATAAATACAAAAAACATTTTTTATACATAACTTTTGAACTACTTATAGAAACTTTATAAAATTCAATAAGTGCGTAAAGGACCTTAAACCAAACCAAATGCAACTGGTTTGACCAAAATTAGTTCAGCCAGTTTTGAGAAAACTCAGTGAGAATTTTTGTCACACACACACACACACACACACACACACACACACACACGCACATATTTGTTCAGTTTTCGATTCTGATATAGGTAAACATGAAGGTGGGTCTACGAGCTTTCTGTGAAAAGTTCATTTTTAGAGCAGAATTATAGCGTTGCCTCAGTGAGGAGGGCAAAAAGATAAAGAATTTGATACATTTACATACCCATTTTGCATGACCAGCTCCCTAAATTGCAAAATGACTTCTTAGACAGAGGAATTACAAGGACGAAGTTTCATTCAAATAAAATAATTCATAGAAAAGTAGATTTGCGAAAACGGAGAGAACTACCCAATTAAGATTATAATTAGAAGATGTAGAACAGGTTCAGAACTAAAAATAAAAAACAATAAATCATCAAAATATATGGAAATAACAATGTCAATAATAAACAAAAAAAAACCAGAGAAGTAATATTTTTCACTCACATTTTTAGTTCCGAATTTCCGTGTATTGCTACTGAAATTTAGAATCCCGAGTACCCGGGCAGACGGTAATAACAAAATTCATGCCATTTCAAAAACAAATACTGTTAAAATATCAGAAAGTGTTATGGAATCTTATTGAAAATCCATTTTTGCATAAGGCTTTAATAACAGTTTATGTTATCATCACAAAATTTGTTACTGGTCTGATATTGGTTGAGAGCCAACACAACTTTGGAATAATATTTTTTGTTATGGAAGAATACCTCCAACTGTTATTGGGATGATCGGATTAGTTGTTAAAATAACAAAAAAATAATAACAAAGATTTGTTCGAAGAATAACTAACAATGTTATAAGTCTGTTATTACAATAACAATCCAATAACAAAAAAATCATAACGACGAATAACAAATCTTGTTACAAATAACATAAAATGTAATTGGCCTAGTATTTTCAAATAACAAACAATGTTATTCCCAAGATATTTCCGTCTGCTCGGGATAGCCAAAATCACGTAATTGTCAGGAATATCTGCACCTGGCAAAAACAATTGTTAAAAATGTGCAACCATTGCAAATTGACTTTTGACTTTATTTTTTTTATTTGCATAAAACTATGTCCCTGCATTTCCAATGTCAAAAGAAACTATTTTGCACTTTAGCTTTTTCATACATAAGCATGTGAACTCTCGAAAAAAAAAATCAATTGATTTTTATATATTTTAGGGATTTTATAAATTTTATAAAATAATAATATTTTTGGAAAATATCGATAATTCAAAATTTTAAAATTCATGTTGAGTTACATAATCTCATTTTTTATCGAGATAATTGCTTTACTATTTTTTAAAAAGTTCTTCGATTTCAAGTGAAAGGCATGTTTGGGAGACAAATTTCAAACATGTTAAATTTTTTCAAAACTATTTTTTTCAATAGCCCTATATATTGCAAACAACTTTGCCAAACTCATTATCGCACGTAACCTGCTTCTAACACCAAAATACATCCCATTGGGCGACCGAGACGCGTTTTGGAAAATCCACGAATGACTCCACGACCCTAAACGAAATGGCCTCCACAATTAGGCACCGCCGGTCATTACGTCTAGCAGGGGGGCACTGCTGCGTGCGCCATACCATTAGTGTCAACGTATGGCTTCCCGTCGCAACGCGGATCTCCCCGTGTCTCTTCATACATGGAAGCTCTAATGGTCTGGCCGATCCTTCCGAGAGGACCAGCCAAAATTTCGCTCGTTTTTCCTCGTTAGAAAACAACACCCCGCCATGCAAATTGTAGGTGAATTAATTATGATTTTTATTATTATTGTTATTTATACCATTCGTGGCAAACCCCCTCCACAGAAGGCCAACCGGCTAACCACAGCTGCACGGCAGCCTGGTCAGGACCTGAAAATGGCAAATGACACGATCTGGCAACATGTCTCGCAAAAAAAATAAGCACCTCGCTTCATTTGGCTTGGGGGCACGCATTGCTGATGCCATTCAGTATCGAATTCTAAACTAGGGTGGTTCTGAAAATTGGTGATTTTTTTAAACCTAAAGTTATCCGATTTTTGAAGTAGAGCCATTCCCGAAAAAAATGGATTTTCTATTTTATGCAAGTGCTCCCAGCTCTAGGTCACAGTGACCAGCAGCACGGTGACAGGGGGCGTCGAACACGGCCATAACGGAACGCAGGTGCGAGTGCTTAATTGAAGGCTTGCCTGCGGGCGATGGTGACCGGCCTTGTGTGTGGCTGTTCGACGCCCCACGTGGGGTTAGCCTCGGTGACCTGCGGCGAAAATTGATACATTTTTCAGTGCTCCGCCGCACCCTGGCCAGAGACGTCCCGGTGGAGGTTTCGAACAGGTCATGGTGGTTTATTTGAGGGGGTGGGGACTCTAATCAATCTCCGATATCGAGTGTTATGGTGAGTTAGTGGCTGTTGTGATAGTTTTGATAGTTGAGAGCTATTGGATAATTTGAAATACCAAAATGAATGTTTTTACCCAAATCTCAGTTCCCAGCTTTAACCCTTCAAGATTCAAAAAGCAAAATAAGCTCAAGCCTCCCCCCAAGTATCGCATTCATCCCCAAAAAGTGCCTCTCATCCACCCGAAAATCCTGTCTTTGGAAAACACAAAACTTCAAGCACCTTTTCGAGAAAGGCAGCATACGGTCCTTGAAGTAACCCATTTTAGCGTTTTGTCGTGAAGGCCATCATCAAAAGAAAGAGTGCCATTTCCCTTTGCTCTCGAGTGGGCAATCCTTTTCACGAAGGCGCTGCCACGGTGACATTAACGACGAGAATCGAGTTGAAGAATCAGGGTGTTCTTAAAAAATCTGGATGGCCCTTTTTGGTTTGAATGAGGCCACGTGGTATAGTAGAGTGCCCAGAAAAAATGACCCCCGGCTCCACAAGCAGCAAACGGATTTTTGGGTTATTTTGAGCATCTGTGCCAATTTTGAGCGATATCGGTTAATATTAACCCATTAATAACCAAACCTAAAATTGGTGAAATAAAATAATTTTCATACAAAAATTACTTTTTTAAATCGCTGATAACTATTCAGGATCGAGTTCTACAGCTTTGATTTGTTCTACTAAGTTGTAGAGCTTTAAATTTCCAATCACAATCTCACTTTTGGGAAGATTTGGATGAAATTAACGCACCGTGCAAATTAGGTTTTTCATGCATTTTCCAATTTTTCCCATACAACCATCACCTTCGAGTATCATTAGGTAAATGTGACCGATTTTGCTCATATTTGGCCCAGAGTCCTAAAAAAGCTCATGGACCAATATCCAGTTTGTGGAGAGAGGTTTTGAAAAAACGTCCCATATTCTGGACACCCTAGTGATACAGCTATTAACGTTACCGTTTAGGCCGAAATGGCTCTTCCTTAGGACAATTTTATCAAAAAACAACTTTTTGCTGTATTATTCAAAGGATTTTTGAATAAACCCCAACATGCTAAAAATGATTCTAAACGCAAAGGATTGCAATTGATTTTGGTTTGAGCTGATTGCACTGAAATTACCATTACAATTTTGAAGTTTTTTCTTTTGAAAAATAGTGTTTTTTTGGCCACCGAGTTATTGAGCCAGAGGGGGAACTAAAACTTTGGCGAAAATTTGCAACATCTTAATACAAACTTTAAACAAACAATCATTCTAAGAAATTAAATCCAATTTGTATTCGAAAAAGAGCGCAATTTTCAAATCATATGTATAAAAAAATTGCAATAAAAAACATTTCATGAAGGAAAAAAACACCCCTGCAAAACAATATTTCCGAAATTTATGGAAAAAAAGGTTGCTTTTTTTTTAATCTGTTTTTTTTGCATTTTTCAATATATAATTCTTATTCTGTTTAGTCAAACCCAACAGTTGAGAGTGGCTTAAAGTTTCACTGTAGAATTACGCAATTTTTAGAGAGATCTTTGATTTTGTATTTTTTTATTTAGATGAAAATTTGTTCATACAAGGCTTCGTACAGTATTGTGGGCATGCTAACAATCAAATATCTGTATCAAGAATTTTCAAGAAAAATAGATACCGTCATCAGGGGTGACATTGGGTTTAGGGGTGAGATTGGGTCCTACAAATTTCTGCATTTTTGTTTGTCCCAGTGTCACCCCTGAAGACAGAACACATTCCGTTTCTTTTTTAAAATTAGACTTTAATTACAAGCAGTTGAACCACCAAAATAAGTATTTTCTAAGACTTTGAATTTTTTTTTTGGTTTGTTCAGGATGGTGCAAATTGTGGTACCGAAGACATATTTTTTTAAGAAAAAAAAGTTGTTTTGGTAAAAGAAATTTTTAAAAGATTAAGATGCAATCAAATTTTCAATCGACAAAGACTTTACACAATATCGATAAAGTACCTACTCTGATTTCAGGTTGTAGAAATTTTAAGGTGAATTTTTTATTGCAAAATTTAGATTTATTGCAATTAAAGAATATTTAAGGAAGGAAAAGCACTCCTACTAAACATATGCAAAAACATCATCTGTTTAGCCAAAAACTATTTGTTCGGTTTTTATTATTTAAAGATGTTAAATTATCTGTTCTTTTCAATTAAATTATCTCCAAAATTCTGGGTTGTGTAACTTAAAAACAATATTTTCGATTTTTTTTAAATCTCTTTTTTTCTAGGTTTTATCTCCGTTACCAAATTTTGCACCATTCTGAACTCGAGCACTAAAGAAATCTTTTTCAATCCTCTTTTCTAGTCCATAGCAAAAATTAAGAACTAGAAAATTCGTATGTTATAAAATTAAGCATAGTGAAAAAAGTCAAATAAAAAAAAGTGATTCTATCCCTTGTACCTATTTTTCTGAAAAATCCTAAACTTCTTAAATTTGCCCAGGACACCAAATCATCTGTCAGAAAATCCCACATCAAGATACAAACCCGCAGAATTGCATGGAACCTTGTATGAACAAACTTATGTTGCAAAATGGCTACTATTGATGTAAGGAATGCAGGAACATAGTTTAATTCAAATTAAAAAATATATAATTAAAATTCTTGGAAAAAATTGCTCAACTCTGGAAAACTACTCGATAGTTGAATTTCTTATCATTGAAAAACACTTATTGTGAATATAAAGTTTTTAAATTTTTGGAGAAATGCCATAAAATAATCACAAAACATTAAGGTTGTGCATTTTGCTGAAATCTCCATTAAAAGTTGAAAACACAGCAAAAAATCCAATGGTACACCTAAAGGAAAAATATATATCAGAATCTGCAACAGTGGATTTGCTGCAAAAATGATACATTTTTACATTTTTGCAGCATGCCCGTAGACCATTTTTGCCCGTGTGTAAACATGTCAGCGATCTGCAGTTCTCACCAACACATATAATGCTGGCGCGTCCCCAAGCAACACTTCAAAGAGAAGAATACTTGATCCCAGCACCAACAGTAAGGACTGGCGCCGTAGTCCGCTCGATTATCAGACCGATGAATAAAAGATAAACGCATATATGAGCTTGACATTTCGGTCAAGTTGGGTTTCCATGCTCATTAAATCATAAAATAATGCAAAGTTTATTTTGCCCCCAAGCCTTTTACACGCAGCTTGATCACTACTTTATTTGCGGTGTAGGATTCGTGCTCTTTGAGGGAACTTAACCAAAATAATTGTATTTTATTAAAATAATCTCTTCTCTTGATTCACTGTCACCCAAAAAGCTAAAGAATCGCCAATCGGAAATACAAACAAAGAATGAATAAATGAGTAAGTTCTCGGCCAAGATGAAGAATCCTCGTCATCTCAGCGTAATTGATTTATGCAAAGTGTCTCTTCCCGAAGTAAGCAAGCAAGCAATCCATCCAAAGACCTCCCCTCCCCCCATCTGCTTGGCGTGACCTCTGTTGTCTTGTACTGCGGTTGACGAGATCCATCCCTGTGGCAGGTGTTCACACGGGGCAAACCAGAGAGCAGAAAGCACAGTCCGCAAAACAAGTGTTTATTTTTAGCAGCTCCAGCCAGCAGTTACATTTGTACCAAAGTTCAGGTGGGAAGCGAACTAGGACAGACCGATGATTTGATTTACCCTGGCCGGGGTGGAGATGGCTCTATACGGCTAGCCAAGGGCCACTTCTAGGAGTCATTCTTCAACCGCAAACACTTGTCCTTCTACCAATGAAAGAGAGAGATGGGGGTTTGCTATGCAGTTTTTACACGGAAAAAAATCCACTGGAGTAGAATTATAAGCAGCGTAGACTATAGATTTAATGGAACTACTTTTAAGGATCTCAAAGAAATTGTGAAAAGATTTGCTCAACTCATGAATATGACTATTCATGTAACCATGAATGAAAACCATGGAAACTTTTTTCCGTAAAGTTAGGTCAGGTCTCTCCAGTGCTAGTCATGCCAACCAGTCTCCATTGGAAAGTGGTGCAATGCTGATGCCACTATGGCCACTTCTCAAGTGAAAAAAAACACACACACACATACATTCAAGAGTGTCAACATAGAGCTGCATCACCTTCAGTTGAGGAGAGTTTGGGAAGCCTTAACAGCCAGGAAGTAGCTCTCTATGGACCAGAATACCTCAATTTTCGAATGTTCATCAGGATCATGGTGTTTCAATTTGCAAAAATTTCACGAAGCGCCCAAGTAACATTTTTGTCCAGGAGTTCTACAAGAGCTCTTCAAGATAGCTACAGCATAGCAGTTT
This sequence comes from Culex quinquefasciatus, assembly GCF_015732765.1. Lineage (NCBI taxonomy): Eukaryota > Metazoa > Arthropoda > Insecta > Diptera > Culicidae > Culex > Culex quinquefasciatus. Next base: position 182,024,869 of record NC_051863.1, read on the forward strand.
GGACCGCGGTAGGATAAAACTCTCTTCAAGTACTCTTCCAAACTCCTGAAGAAGTTTTGAAGAGAATTTTATCCTACCGCGGTCCAAACTGCTATGCTGTAGCTATCTTGAAGAGCTCTTGTAGAACTCCTGGAAAAAAATGTTACTTGGGCGAGTTTGTATGAGTGCACCACTCAAGCACTCGATGCTAAGTGGAAGAGTGATTTTTTTCTTGCATAAGCTTATGAAGGAAGACAAGGTGGAACAAAATTTGATGGATTTCTTCCTGATGTTTTAAAACATCTTAAATTTAGAAATATTGGAAAAAAAAATAAATCCATCACATTTGACCTTTTTCCAGCCGCGTAAACCTTTCCCGAGCCATGTTCCAAGGACTCGTCGGGATTCCGCTTAACAACTTTATCCCGATCTCACCAAAAGCTCACGCTAAAGTGCACCCGAGCAACAGCATCCGGCGCCATAATGGGTCCACCCCCAGCACCACCGAAAGCCGGAGTAAACTCCATGGTAATCCTTTTTTATGCTTTTTCCTTCCCCCCCCCCCCTGGCAACGATACCGAAGTGGGTGCCTAAAAGGATCTACGCGTTGTTACGTCCTTGGCTCCCTTTGCGAGAACCGCATCTGCCACGAGCCCCGCACCAATTTCGCCTGCCATGGTACGAGTTCTGAATTATGGAAACACTACAATTTTAATGACTCTGTAAAATGCATACAACCCATGCCACCGCCGTCCAAGTCGATTCTGAAGTCGACACGACACGGTCCACTTGGCTCAACCGGGGCCTTTCCGAATGCCATGCCTGTTGGTTAGCGGAGGTTTGTCCTTTTTTGCTTTGGGGAACTCGGGGCAAAGAATGGTTTTCTAAATAATCAGTTTTGTTAAGTTAGTCGGTTGAAAAAAAGTTAAAAAATAATAATTTTATGAGGCAAAATAACTTATGGAACACATGATAAGGAACATTTCCGATTCGAATCACTCCACTAAAAAAATCCTGGCAAATAAAGGTTATAGAGAATCTAAACCATAAGTTCAATTATCTCAGAAGGTCTGTGACTCGTTTTTCCCAACACTTTTACATGCATTTGCATACTTGGCAAAATGAACCGTCGGTGCTTTATAATAATAATAAACTTTAAATAATCATGAACAATAAATCTCAATGATGAAAAAGGTTGAAATATTTTTTGTTTACCTAACAAACTGTTTTACTCACTTACTATATATAAAAAACCTTGCTAAATTTACCTTAATTGTCATCCTATTGCACTCATTGGAAAGGTCTTTTGATTACACATCTAACTATGGGACGCATGGTTGATAAGGACATCATTTTTATCAAAATATCTGAGATTTGGCTTCAACAAAATGTAATAATGAACACTTAAGTGCTCATAGCTTTTGATAATATTGTCAGATATTCAATCTTTTGGACACATTGGAAAGGTCTTTTGATTACCCATCCAACGATGAGTCGCATGAGCATATAACATTTTATGTTATTTATATCAAGATTTGCTATTCGTCGTTATGGTTTTTTAGTTATTGGATTGTTATTGTAATAACAGAATAATAACATTTTTAGTTATTCTTCGAACAAATTTTTGTTATATTTTTTGTTATTTTAACAACTAATCCTATCATCCTAATAACAGTTGGAGTTATTCTTCCATAGCAAAAATTGTTATTCACAAGTTGTTTTGGCTTTCATCCAATATCAGACAAATAACAAATTTTATTATGATAACATGAACTGTTATTAAACTCTTGTGCAAAAATAAACTTTTCAAAAAGATTTCATAACATTTTCTGTAAATTTAACAGTATTTGTTATTGATATATGAATTTTATTATTACCGTCTGCCCGGGTTTTTAGATCGTTTCGATGAATAGCTTTTTCATATAATTTACAAAAATAGTTTTTTTTATTTTCAACTAGTTCATCCATCCCGGAAATTCTCTGGAGAAAATTCCCGGGATATTTTCTACCGGGATTCTCAAATCCCGGGAATTATTGTAATTTGTCCCGGGAATTCTCGAAATTGGAATATATCTAATTTTGGTCTAGAAATTCAGATTTGGCTGTGGAAATAGATTAACAGTAATTACAGTAAAACAAAGAAACCAATAAGAATTTTAAAGCAATAAAATTGGTGTTCGGCAAATATGAGCATGAATAAGGAAAAGTTGTAAAAATTTGAGTTTACTGAATATTTTCTTTAAGTTTTTTTTATTATGCATATTTTTTAAATTACATTTACGTATATTAATGATTTTCAGTTTGAAAAAATATAATATTAAATGATTTTTCGCCAAACATCGGCGTTTGGGGCAAATCAGGACAAATGTGACGAATTGAGACAGCTTTTCAAGCCAAATTTGTTACTAAATAAAATGTAAAACATGTTTTACTTAAAACATGAAATTAAAAAAATATATCAAATTTCACATTAACTGGTATCAAAAATGGTATTGTCGTTTCTTGTTTTTTTTTTACACTTTCAAAGAAATTTTTCAGTCTTTTCTGGTCATGCATATAAAAAAACATGTAAAAGAATTGTATTTATTAAATACTTAAATAATTTAAATCAAATTAGATTACAAATCTGGAGCAACACGAGAAAAGGGCGGATAAGCATTTTGACAGCTAGAACTATTTTGCAAATTCCGAAACAACAGGTAACTATTTAACAAAACTCGCTACGTTAGATGGTAGCTGAGAAGGCCAGCTATTGTTTAACACATCGAGTTTTGTGAAAAAGTTACCTGTTGGCTCGGAATTTGCAAAATAGTTCTAGCTGTCAAAATGCTTATCCGCCCTTTTCTCGTGTTGCTCCAGAAATTGTGGTTCATTTAAAATCCAACGCACAATATTAAACTAAAAACTATTTTAAATTTCTTTTAAGCTAACTAAATACAAACGTCCATGTTTGAAATGAAGTGTAGATGAAAACCAGCCAATTCTATGATTTCAAGCTTGAAAAAAACATAACAAATATAAATAGCTTTAAAAGACTTTCAGAACACAATATTTTTAAAAATAACGAAGATTTTCAAAACCAAACAAATTGAGTTGAATTGAAATATTTTTTAAATATTTTGATAAATTTTGATATTTTGTAAGATTTAACTTTTTTTCATTGTTTATTAAATTTTCCCATTTTAAGATATCAAAATTAAAATTGCTCCTAATTTCAACATTCCTTAAATCTGAAATATTTTCAAAATTTAATTATCTTCTAAATTTGAGCCAATTTTTTATAATTCAAAATTGAATAAATTTTCGGAATTCCCTCAATTTCAAGACAACACATTCAATTTTCATAGTTCAATAAATTACGATATTTTTAGTGTTATATTATATTTCTTCCTCATGACTTATAACATTTTTATATTTGAAGGATTTTTGAAATTCAACTTAGTTACAAAATAGAAGATAGAATTTATGACAGATAAAAAAATCCAAACATATTTTTCCCGTTCCCCGAAAAAATTAAAACCCGGGGAATTGGACGCTCTATTTTTTGTTTTTTTTTTTTGTTCTGCGCCCGGGGCAAAGTTGAAATTTTTACGTTTTTGTTCATCATTACTGACTTTACCTTGGACTTTACAAAATTTGATGAAATTTGAAAGAGTTAAAAAAATATTTAAAAAAAAACTAAAAAATAAGTCGTGGACTCCACATTACAATGAGAAATTTCCTGTAGAGTTACAATAAATATACAAGATTTCAGTTGTTTTACAATCATAAGTTTTCAAAAATCTTAATCCACATGGAAAAAATATTATTTTGCTAAAAAAATCACTTCTTGCGGTGACATTTTCCAAAATAAATTCGAAATATTTTTAAACTGATTTAGTCATGCTTAAAAAGAGTTATTAACACAGGAAAATGCATATAAGTTGCATTTGTATAAAATGTTGTTGCAAATTATTGTTCAACAGAACAATTTCCAATAGATTTCTAATTTCCCTGGAATTCCCGGCAACAAACTTATGGAACATATGGACAAGCTTTTCGGTAAAAATACACTTGAGACTGAAAATTTCATATATTAAAATGATAAAAAAAAAACAAATAATGGCCAAACCCCTGTTTTTTCAACATTTTTATTTTTAAAGCCATTGGATCTTCAACAGAATTGGGCTTAGGACACTGTTCAATATTAAGACTTTAATTTAAAACTGTCTCGAGAATCCTTTTCCAAGATCGGGCTTTCAACATTTTGACGCTAAAACCACTATTGAAAAATAGCTTTATTACATTCCATTCTGCATTTTTCGTTGGTCTTTTTGCAACATCCAAAACTGATTCCACAAATTTGACCATTAAACTAAAAATCAAAAAATCTCATAGAAGTGGCGCTTGTTTTTTTTTTTTTTTTGTTCAGTGTTTTGTTTCCAGAAAGCCCGTTCAATTTCCTACAAGTTTATCTCTAACTACTTTTTGATACGTGATTCGATGATCCGAATTGATTTTTTTCCAAGGACTTCGGATAATCAAGTCTGTACACTTCATAACAATCAGTTTTCAATGGTCTTAAAAAAGGTCATCGAATTAATTTTTTTTTATATCGAGTTGCTGTACAGATTTTTTTTACTAAAAATCAAAAAAGTATAAACTAGTCGTAACATGCTTGAAGAGATTATAAACACAAGAAAATGCATTTCAAGTTGATATCAGTTTATTGCATTTTTATTTTATGAATGATTCTTTAAACAATCTTATTGACTCCTGACAACTTGTCGTTAAACAAAAAAAACCACTGCGGAACAGAAATAGGCAACAAAATTAATAATTTGAGCTTTATTGAAATGAAAGTTTTGGTGAATCTTTAAAAACACACTCCAAAAATATTTTCAAAGATAGGTTTGTTTCGTTTTACCCAATCTACCCCAACTTCGAGTACGCTTTTGCCCTTTCCACTTTTTCGCACACTCTCAGCATCGGCCACCGAGACTTGGAAGTTTGCTTTACGACTTTTCCATCACGTCGTCGTCGGCCCCTTGTGGAATGGACCGTGTTGAGTGGGAGGTGGTGGGAGGCAAGATGAAAGGACGACGCTGCACAAGTGCACAAAGCTCTCCCCTCTCCCTCTCTGCGGCGCAGCTGCTGCTGGTGTGAGTGATCAGGTCGATTTCAGGACCATCAGCCGCACAGCCCAGCAACAGATATCCGCGTCGTGTGCATAGATAATCGAGTGTATTCTATCGGAAAATAATCTCAAGCTATCGGCGGATCTAAGCGCGGAGAGACGGGTGGGGGTGGGGGTGGAAGTCCTGGGTCCACGTCCCCCCCATCGTGATGCACTTTTTGCCGTTCTCGATTTTAATGTGATGCTGGAGCCGAGGATATTGCATCGTTACTATCGCATGCATCCACGTGCATGAATGTGTGTCTGTGTGTGTGTGTTTTCTGCAGAAAAGCATGAAGGATGGCATAGCTGATGGTGATGTCCTTTGGCATCGAAGCCGCCCCTAGGCAGTGGATAGAGGATATGGCTTTCATAAAACGTGTTTGTCAATATCTTGAAGGTTTCGTTTGCATAAACACAAACACTCGCACACCAACAAACACACACTTTATGGGGTGACACGGTATCTAGGCGACCAGCAGGACAAAGTCGATGACGAGGTTCGACAGGGTTGGAGAGGGGGTGGGGGAGGGAAGAGAGGGGGGTGTCCTTATTACGCGAGCTCTTCACCTTTCAAGTGCAATATCGTCGTCGTCGTCGTCGTCCTCGATGGAGTCTGAAGTGGTTTGTTGTCGGAGAGGGCAAGAAAAATAACATTTACTTTGGCGCACATCATCAAGTGCTTTGGTTGGAGATGGTAGGTAGGAAGGTTTTTTTTCTCTCTGGTCCGTTTCAGACCTGGCCTGATTGATCCTGGGTCACTGGATAAATCAATTTTGTTTGATATAGGATACTGGGAAATAACTCAAGTAGCTGCTTTTCATCATTTCCGTGTAAACTTAACTGGCACACCTTGTGTGGTATAAACACTTCTCATAAAATTTTACCATAACCGATATAAATCTTTAGTCGCATTGGAAACGAACGGTGTTAAAAAAATGTGTTTAATACACCTTAACATTAAACACAAAATAAATATTATACAAAAAAAACTTTTGCTAATTTCGTACAAAAATTGTGCAAGTTGAATTATTTACGTCAACTCGACGCCGTCGTGCTAATTTGTCGTATGTGCATTTTGGGGCCAATTGAGTTAAGAACTTCATTTTATGCAGCTCACAATGCCTTACCTTATGACCTTCACAGATCCTCGAAATCCGAAAAAAAAACTCCGTGCATTTTTGTCACTTTACATATGAAAGTAGTTTCAATCTTGTCGTGCTATCTTGTCACTCTCTGGAAAGTGATGTAAGTGCGACAATTGGACAAAAGGATTTCAGGTCAGAACGCGTTTGACGCACGTACAAGTTAGACTACCGTAAACATTTATAATTATAACTCGGGACTCCAGCAACCAACTTTAACCAAACAATGCACATAATGGCCAGCCAAACAAAACGTGTTTGTTATTGTTTACATTGTGTGCTCTCTTTTTTGTTTATTCAAGGTTAAACATTAAAACGCGTTTTCTCGGAACGTCAAAATGGCGGGTGCGACAAGATACCACGACGACGTCGAGCTAGGCTTTTCCTACAGGGGGAAATTCCGATCCCGTTATTTATCGTAAACAAATGTTTCTGGGAACCAGAAAATAATACGTTTATTTTCATTTCTTTTTTTTTTTTTCGTTAAATCGGACCATGAAATGAAAAGTTTTTGTACTAAATTTATGAAAGTTTACAAAGGAATATTGAGTATAAAGCGCTAAATTTGCTGAGGTTACAAAAATTCCGCGAAACGGACATTTTTCGGCGAATTTCCTGGGAATTTTGAAATTTATTCGAAATTGTTATAATCTAGGTTCTTATTTTATAGGCATATAATTGTGATAAGTTTTTTTCATTTTTCTAATTTCATTTTCTTCTTCGTTTTAAACGTCATGATTCGAATTCCCGGACACTTCGAAACCCGGACACTTCAACTTGTTTTATCAATTATTTGGATATAAGTTCGCATTATGAATGTCAAAACTGTGTTATTTGATGGTTTCTAACATCAACTATCATTTCAAGTTTGTTTGAACGCTGTAGTTAATGCCAAAACAATTAAATAAAATAAAATTACAAGTTTACCAAAAATGCGAAACATTTCAACGGAAATATTTCATAGGCGTCCGAAGCACCGGGAAGGCAAAGCAGAATTTTATGTTTTTGATTTTCTTAAATTCTAGCCATTTTTTATATAAACTATCGATTGTTTTGATGTTAACAGCTTATTTGAGACTTACAAAATGCCATTCACTAACATTTTAGTCCAAATTTTTTGCGATTCATAAGCAAAATCGAGTGTCCGGAATTGGAAGCAAAAGTGTCCGGATTTCGAATCAGCTTTTAACAGTGTCCGGGATTCGAAGCACAACAAGTCATTTTAATCTTCAAATTCTGATGAAAAATTGTTAGAAAAGACATAATTTGCATGCAATCTCTTAAAACTGACTGTTAATACTACAGCCTGATGATATGTTTACATTTCCAACTTATTACATGATTTTTTGCCAGCTATAACAAAAATAATATAGTACTAAGTGTCCGGATTTCGAATCATGACGTTACTTACTTACGTTGCTGCCACAAAAAGCTTATTGCTCCACCTATTGGAAATTTGGAGAATCATCCCAAAAAGCACTGTGGTGAAAGATCTGGCCTACGTGATCAGCCGGTACTTTTGCAACTTTCACCCTTTTTTGTTATTACAAAATTCTTTTTCATAGCATAACTATAGAAATACTTCACTAAATAACATAATTTTTAAAAAGATTCTGTGATACCCCAAAACGGACCGAATAAGGCTAATCGATTCAACCAGTTCTCTGGTAATCGTGTGGAAAAAAAACTATGTCTACACACGTCCCACAGACATTTGCCCTAAAAATGATTCTGTCGAAATGTATACGTGAAGGTAAATCTAGAAGGTACAGTTAAGAAGTTCAATTTTCGAGTGATTTAGCCTTTCCACAGTGAGGAACCCGGGCAGACGGTAATAACAAAATTCATGCCATTTCAATAACAAATACTGTTAAAAAAACAGAAAGTGTTATGGATTCTTCTTGAAAAATCATTTTTTGCATAAGAGTTGAATAACAGTTTATGTTATCATAACAAAATTTATTATTGGTCTGATATTGGTTGAAAGCCAAAACGACTTTGGAATAACATTTTTTGTTATGGAAGAATACCTCAAACTGTTATTTTGATGATCGGATTAGTTATTAAAATAACAAAAAATAATAACAAAGATTTGTTCGAAGAATAACTAAAAATGTTATAAGTCAGTTATTACAATAACAATTTGATAACAAAAAAATCATAACGACGAATAACAAATCTTGTTATAAATAACATAAAATGTTATTGGCCTAGTATTTTCAAATAACAAAAAATGTTATTCCCAAGTTATTTCCGTCTGATCGGGAAGGCAAAACATTAAATGAATAAAATTCAAACAAAAATGATGTTTTTCAAGACAGGATGAAGAGAACATACATGCTTTAATTCCCCAAACAGACCGAAAGCCAAACCTAACCTAAAAAAATGTCAAGACACCTAGCATGTCAAAAACTTGTTTTACTTGCTTCAACTCTTGAATAAAATAGCGCCTGCAAAATTTAACTTCAGTTCTTTTTACTTGATACACTTTTGTTTAAAATTGATATCGTGATTTCTGTTGATCAACAAATAAAAAAATAATATCTGGAGCAAAACGAGGGGGTGGATCCAAACAGGTAACTTTTCCACAAAATTCGAAATGTAAAACAATAGCTGGCCTTCCCAGGTACCTTTCAATCCAGCCGGTGTTGTTAAATAATTACCTGTTGGCTCAGAATTTGCATAAAAGTTCTGCCTGTTAATAAAAGCGTTTGCTCCCTTTTCAAATGTTGCTCCAGATATCCTACCTTGAAATGAGATTTTCATAAGAGCTGGATAGTCCAATAAGACTAAGAAATTGAGTTGAACATAATCCAGATAAGATCATTCATTTAATTTTCTTTTCCCAACAATTTTTCATTGCTTTGGTGCCAAAACGATTTTTCCCGCTCAAAATTTCGAAATTAAAAAAAAATCTCGGGAGATCCCTTGCATTCCAAAGATTGCATTGGGATCCTTAACTTGACAAAAAGTTGTAAACTAACAAGTTCTCGTCATAAACATAAACAATCAATTACAATTACGAGACAATGAACGCTCCATTTAGAGCGTCCGAAGAATGTACACATATTTCTAAAACTTTGGGTTGTAATTGCATAAAAAATGTATTTCAAGTGAAAACGCAGATTTCAATGCTTATCTATTTATTCATTGGCTCAAACCAGTAGGATTTGTTCTAGAAAAAAAAAATATTTGCCATGAAAAACATATTTTCTGCATCTTTTTTTCATTTCAACTTGATTCTCTATATAATTCTCTATAATATTCTCTAAAACTGATAATAGAATCAAATTTTGAAGCAATTTTATGGTTTTGGATCATGGATTCATTTTACTTACTGTCCAAACACCGCGATTAAAACAATTATACCTATATCTTGACAAAAAATACTAAAAATTAGTGTTTGATATTTTGTATGCATTTGTAGACATCTTATAAATTAAGAAAATATATAAATTTTCTTAAGTTGTATATTTTTGATAGGCAGTCAAGGCATTAATTGATCCTCATACCTAATTTGATCATTTAAGTTTCTACCGTTTCCCGGGAATTCCACTTCAGTATGATTACAAGCGATTCCGTTCGCACTTTTCATATTTTTCCCCTAAACAGCAAATCGACGTCGTCGTGCTATCTTGTCGCACCCGCCATTTTGACGTACCGAGAAAAACGCGTTTTAATGTTTGACCTTGAATATTCAAAAACGAGAGCACGCAATGAAAACAATAACAAACACGTTTTGTTTGGCTCACCATTCTGTGCATTGTCCCAAAGTTTGGTTGAAATTGGTTGCTGGAGTCCCGAGTTACAATTACAAATGTTTACGGTAGTCTAGCTTGTACGTGCGACAAACGCATCCTGACTTTCCTGGCCTGAAATCCCTTTGGCCTTTTGTCGCACTAACATCAATTTTCATGGAGTGACAAGATAGCACGACAAGATTGAAACTTCTTTCATATGTAAAGTGACAAAAATGCACGGAGTTTTTTCGGTTTTTGTTGAATATCTCAGGATTGAAATCGAATTTTGGGGATCTGTGAAGGTCAAAAGGTGAGGCATTGTGAGCTGCACAAAATGGCGTTCTTAACTCAATTTGGCCAAAATGCACGTACGACAAGTTAGCACGATGGCGACGAAATACGGGAAGTCTGCTGCTTCACCTGACCGGCAGTGAGGATTGTATCCCAGATATTGGGTGTTGATAGCCCTCCGGTTGGCTTTTAACTTTGTTGTACAGAAAAGTTTTAAATTCAACCATCTCATTATTTATTCAAATTTCTGGAATTGCCAAATGACGCAATAAGAACTCAGTGATCTTATGGTTTACAAGTTCCAAAGCCCAGCTTCGTAATTAAGGGCACAACTATGCACCATAACTATGCCCAAATGAAAAGCTCCTTTCATTGGGAGCCGCCAAGAGCCCGTTTTCATCGGCGTCTAAATTAGTCCCGCGCTGTGACACTACACAACTTTCAGCTCAAACATCACTCGGCAGTGAAAAATGTGTCTCTTAACCTCGTTGCTCTCTCTACCTTTGTGCCATTTTCCACCAGGTTTGGAATTGAAAAGGCATTCGGAAAATGCGCCCCTAGTCTGGGGGCAGAGGGAAAAGGGGCAAGTGTTCAGCCGCGAAAAAAAGCGCACCGCCCCCCATAAATTAAAACATTTCAACTAGCTTCGAGCTCGCCGGGCGCGCGGATGGAAAAGCTTTCTTTCTTCTATTTCGCGCTCCCCGGCGGGGAAAAGAAGCATTTTCATTGTCGTCGCCGGACGGAACGCGGACAGGAACGATATTGTTCTAATTATCTTTCGTGAACTTTTCCTCGGTTGAAGGAGACGAATGCAGCATTCATTCATTCGTCGTTCATGTCATTCAACTTGCTCTCTCGGTTTAGTTCTGCTGAATTGAATGGGCCCAGCGATAAAGTGCGCTTGGAAATGGGGGAAAAATGAGTCGAGGTTATTTCTGTAACAAAACTTGGCAGTGGAAATTGTGCGGAAGCAAAAGATTTTGCCTTTCTTTTTTTTTTTTTTTTTTTAATTTATATTTATTCAAATTTCTTTTCCATGTACATTCATTCAGTTAAAATATTATTGAGTGTCCAATCACAAACGATGACTTTTCACCTCAATTTTAAATACTAGCAACTTTCATTTATTCATGAAATATTGTAGCTTTCGCTATTCAGTGATTTCAAATGTAGGAGGTCCTACATGTACAAAAGGGAAAAGGGATACCTTAAAACTAACTTATAAACTATATAAAGAGCGGATCAATGCAGCTGAAGACTGCAATGATTTTTGTCGAAATGCATCAATTATCTTATTGGACATAACATCCAAAGTGTCAACTTCGGCTAATTGATGAAGTTCACTGGTGCTGAACCAGGGAGGAAGTTTCAGAATCATTTTCAGAATTTTGTTCTGAATCCTCTGAAGTTTTTCTTCCTGGTTAAGCAACAGCTTGTCCAGATCGGCACAGCATAAAGCATGGCAGGTCTGAAAATTTGTTTATAAATTAACAGTTTATTCTTGAGACAAAGTCTAGAATTCCTGTTTATAAGTGGATACAAACATTTAATATATTTGTTACATTTAACCTGGATACTTTCAATGTGATCCTTGTAAGTAAGGTTTTTGTCAAAACCAAGTCCAAGATATTTCACTTGATCCTCCCACTTTAAATTTACCTCATTCATCTTTATAATGTGATGACTTTTTGGTTTAAGAAAATCAGCCCTTGGTTTGTGAGGGAAAATAATAAGTTGAGTTTTTGCAGCATTTGGAGTAATTTTCCATTCTTTCAAATAAGAATTGAAAATATCCAAGCTTTTTTGTAATCTTCTTGTGATGACACGAAGGCTTCTGCCTTTGGCGGAGATGCTTGTGTCATCAGCAAAAAGTGATTTCTGACATCCTGGGGGCAAATCAGGCAAGTCAGAAGTAAAAATATTGTATAAAATTGGACCCAAAATGCTTCCTTGAGGGACGCCAGCACGTACAGGTAGTTGATCAGATTTGCTATTCTGATAACATACCTGCAGAGTACGATCCGTCAAATAATTTTGAATAATTTTCACGATATAAATCGGAAAATTAAACCTTTTCAATTTCGCAATCAAACCTTTATGCCAAACACTGTCAAATGCTTTTTCTATGTCTAGAAGAGCAGCGCCAGTAGAATAGCCCTCAGATTTGTTGCTTCGAATTAAATTTGAAACTCTCAACAACTGATGAGTAGTTGAATGCCCAAGGCGAAATCCAAACTGCTCATCAGCGAAAATTGAATTTTCATTAATGTGCGTCATCATTCTATTAAGAATTATTCTTTCGAATAATTTACTAATAGATGAAAGCAAACTAATGGGCCGATAGCTTGAGGCTTCAGCAGGATTTTATCCGGTTTCAAAATCGGAATTACTTTGGCATTTTTCCAACTACTGGGAAAATATGCCAAATCAAAACATTTGTTGAAAATTTTGACCAAGCAACTTAAAGTTGCTTCTGGTAATTTTTAATTAAAATGTAAAAATGCCATCCTCACCAGGGGCTTTCATATTTTTAAATTTTTTGATAATAGATTTTATTTCATTCAGATCCGTATTAAAAACTTCATCTGATGAAAATTCTTGTTCAACAATATTCTGAAATTCTATTGAAATTTGATTTTCAATAGGACTCAAAACATTCAAGTTGAAATTATGAGCACTCTCAAACTGCTGAGCAAGTTTTGAGCTTTTTCCCCATTAGTTAATAGAATATTATCACCATCTTTTAAAGAAGGGATGGGTTTTGAGGTTTCTTAAGAACCTTTGAAAGTTTCCAAAAGGTTTGGAATAAGGTTTAATTTGTTCGACATCTCTTGCGAACTTTTCATTTCGCAGGAGAGTGAATCTGTGGTCAATAACCTTTTGCAAATCTTTTGAATTCGCTTCAGTGCAGGATCACGAGAACGTTGATACTGTCTTCGGCGAACATTTTTCAGACGAATCAGAAGCTGAAGATCGTCATCAATAATGGGAGAATCAAATTTGACTTGGACTTTAGGAATAGCAATATTCCTAGCATCCAAAATTGCATTAGTTAAAGATTCCAAGGCTGAATCAATATCAGCTTTGGTTTCTAAAACAAAATCATGATTTAAATTATTCTCAATATGATGCTGATACCTGTCCCAATTAGCTTTGTGGTAATTAAACACAGAACTATTGGGTCTGGTAACTGCTTCATGAGAAAGTGAAAAAGTTACTGGAAGATGATCAGAATCAAAATCAGCATGAGTCACTAAAGGACCACAATACTGACTTTGATTTGTCAACACCAAATCAATTGTTGATGGATTTCTAACAGAAGAAAAGCAAGTTGGCCCATTCGGGTATAAAACCGAATAAAGACCAGAAGTGCAATCTCTGAACAGAATTTTACCATTGGAATTTACTTTTGAATTATTCCAAGATTGGTGTTTGGCATTAAAATCACCGATGATCAAAAATCGAGATCTATGCCGAGTAAGTTTATTCAAATCCCCTTTGAAATAATTTTTATTTTCCCCAGTGCATTGGAAGGCAAATATGCAGCTGCAATCATAATTTTCCCAAAAGAAGTTTCAAGTTCAATGCCCAAACTTTCAATAACTTTTAACTTAAAGTCACGTAACGTGCTATAAGTCATACTACGGTGGATAACTATTGCAACTCCACCGCCATTTCGATTCATTCGGTTATTAGTTATAACTTTATAATCTGGATCACTTTTCAAATAAGTGCCAGTTTTTAAAAATGTTTCGGTTATAACAGCAACATGCACGTTATGAACTCGTAAAAGTTGAAAAATTCATTTTCTTTCGCTTTTAAAGAGCGAGCATTAAAATTCATAATATTGATGGAATTACTTAGATCCATGATTAAACTTCAGGGTAAGAACAACATCATTCGCAAATTTTAATCCAATCTGGATTGCTTCCATCATGGATGTAGCATTACTCATTGTTTGAATCAAACCAAACAGTGAGTTTTGCAAAAAGTCATTTTTCAAACGTAACATCGCCGAGATCAGAAGATCCCAAAGCGTTGCCAGCAGAAAAATTTTCAAATGAAATTTGAGGTACCTGCCCAATTTGAAAATTGGTAGAGGATTTAAAATTCGTGGATGAACCCGAAACGACGTTAGCATAAGAAATGCCATTGTTGTTACCTAACTTTTCCACGGTAGGGGTATTTCTAGAATTGTTCGAGTGAGACAGCACGAACGTTTGATTTAAAGATGCAGGTACAACCTGACTTTGAGAAAATTTCGGTTTGGATTTCGGCTGATGCTTAGCACGAGAATCCAAAACCTTTTTCTGATGGGGCAATCCCAGAAATTTGATTTGTGATTTCCTCCACAATTTGCACATTTAAATTGGGTGACTTCTTTCACGGGACAATTGTCCTTGTCGTGAGAAGAATCCCCGCAAACCATGCATTTAGGAACCATGGCGCAATGATCAGTACCGTGACCGAATGCCTGGCAACGCCGGCACTGGGTCAGATTCTGGCCATTACCGCCATGTTTCTTAAAATGCTCCCACTTTACCCGTACATGGAACAAAAACTGAACTTTGTCCAAAAGTTTCAAATTGTTGATTTCATTTCTGTTGAAATGAATCAGATAAAATTGTGAAGTCAAACCAAAGCGAGAAATATTCCCGTTTGATTTTTTCTTCATCGGTATTACTTGGGATGGGGCAAAGCCAAGCAACACCTTAAGTTCGTTTTTGATCTCATCCACCGACAAGTCGTTGGAGAGACCTTTCAGGACCGCCTTGAATGGGCGAGCATTCTTGGTCTCATACGTGTAGAAATTGTGTTTGTGGTTTTCAAATAACCAACAAAAGTTTGGTGATCTTGTAAAGATTCCGTCAACAAGCGACATTCTCCTCTTCGACCAAGCTGGAACGAAACTTTCAAATTGCAAGTTTCCTTGCAATTCTTCAGTTGCGTTCGAAAGCTGGCCAAATCGGAGACGGAAGTCACTACAATTGGCGGAGCCTTTACTCGTTTCTCGACGGCAGAAGGCTCAGTACGAGGAGAAGGTTCCTTGTCATCAGTTTCGGATAGAACACCGAAACTGTTTGTCAATGGAATTGGAGGATTGACCTCACATTCAGAATCAGAATCAGACCTCAGAAGAGGCTGTTTTCTTTTTCTGTTTCCGTTAGCCGGTTTAGCGTTCAAACGCTTCACCGACGTAACGACCAAATCTTCAGAAGATTTGCGTTTACCTTTGTTTTGACGCATTTTGCAAGCAAAGTTCTCTTAAAAGATGGCTTCGTTTGTAAAATACAACAAAATTTCAGGTGGGGTTAGTCTTGAAAAGACTGTTTAGAATTTTGGAAAATAACTCAGGTAGTCTTTAAAAAGACTGTGAATTTTGTTTTGAAATAACTCTGAGCTTAGGTAGTAAAAAATACCGCAGCTCTAGTGTCCGTTCACCACGAAGGTTCGCAAGACACTGATTTTGCCTTTCTTTGTGGACGGGAAATAAAAGGCGAACTTCTTGGGCCCTTTGGAACGGGTGATGCTGGGCGAATGTCGTTGTTAAAATGGAAAGGAGGCTTTTGATTTAATATCGTATCATTTATCTTGCGAAATTCTCTGCAAGGAGAAGCTAAATTATTCAGTATAGTATGAAAAAGATCATTAATTTTTTTCAATTTTCAAGTTGGACAAGCTGCAAAATTGTTTAGATACTTATATGGGCAAACCGCCTAATTGCTTAAGATAATTTCAAGCACTCAAAATTTTCATTTTTTTTATTGGCAGGAAATTTATTGAAATTCAATTCTGTCGATTGGAACATGCTCGAGAAGCCACATTTTTCATACCTTAACGAAGCTTAAGCGTTCATAACACAAATTGTTTATTTTTCCTATAAGTTCAACAAATCCAATTGTAATAGCAAATAATATGTTTACTCGTAACTGGTCTAACAAACATTCATTCCACAATGTAGGTCCGCTTTATGTTTATCGAATCAAGTGCTACTGGCGGTAATAAAGCTCCTGTTTATAACGGTTGCCAGTTGACCATAAAAAGTGGCACCCTTCGTCCTTGGAAAAGGGACGCCTCGGTACGCAATATCTCTCTCTCCCTTGCTGGTGCACCATGTTATTGCACGAGTTTTAATTACTCGTCCAACTTCATAACTTGAAACGAACCTCCTTCGCTGGACACACAAACATCCTCACAGAATGGCGAATAGTTTTTATCACTCGCTGCCAACACTGCCGACTGTCCGCGCTCGGGATAAATTCTGGTTTTACGAGCCCCCTCGGACGAAGCACAAGAACGAACGAGCAGCGAAAATAAAACTTTTTCCCGGAGCTTTCCCACCCACCGTCACGCTCGCCCAGCAGTCTTTGAAGATTTTAACACCTCGTAAAAATGTAGCTCAATAGACTACATCGCGCTCCTAGGTCCAAATGGTCCAGTTGGGAAATGTGTGGAAAACGAGCGATACAAATTGGTGCCAACTTATTACAGTGTTGCCAGCGCTGGGAGTCGTACAGGAACGAATCTTCCCACAAGTCACGTGCTATGATGACCAGCTACCAGGAGGGGGAGGGTATTGGATTGGAAATTCAGTATTTTATTGCCACCTCGTAAAAACGACCCCACCACCTTCAGCACCCCCCTCCCCCCCCCTGATTTGAGGACAAGCGCGGACGGACGGAAGCACTCCAAACCCACGGCCAAAAGCCTCTAAAGGATATGAAAAATTTAATATCTTAATAGTCATCAAAATAAAACTGGCCTCACTTTGCACGGCAGCGCAAAAAAAGCCCAACTTGAATGAAAAGAACCTTTGCCTCCTTTTTTGACACGGCAGAGTGACGACGACAAGAAGGTTTTATGGGCACATCCGTTGGCATATTTTATGCTGATGCTAATGTCAGCAGGTTTGGGGCAGGCCCCCCTCGGTCACACCTTGTTGCGCTGGAACCGGACACCAGGTTCCCGATGGGCTGAGTGGTGGGTAGGGAGTGCAGATTATTACACGAAAAGCAAATTGCAAGCAAGGTTCTTTTCCTGTACCTTTTTTTTCGTTCTACGGTCCAAAAGGAATAATTTTAACAACTTTCATTGATGGGTGTTACACGGAGGATTATGGTTTAATTTCTTCAAAAGATGTCTTTGTATTTCAGCTGAAAATGTGAAGCAAAAAGTCGTCACGAAAAAAAGATATCATTTTCATTACACAACTCGACATTTTGGAAGTTGATGTCGGTAAACGCTTCAGTTTCGTCAAGAAATGATAGATTTGGGCACCCTGAACACGCTTCAATCGACAGAATTTAATTTCATTAAACTTCCTGCCAATCTATAAAATTATAAAGTTTAGGCATAATTTCTATGGAATTATCTTAAGCAGAGCAATTCTGTCAAATTTCGGTTTTTTTGACCAAAGAAACCATTTTGCATCCTTATGGAGCGTTTGGTACGGTATGTCCACGCATCCTTCCTCCCCTGTAGATTCTGTGAAATGTGATCCGTTCTCAGAATCCTCTCTGCGGACAACACAACGTAGTAGGGCTGGCCGCTTTAATTTTTGCAATGCAATTTCGGGTGTTCTCGGATGTACTGCAATTATTAATAATGACAAGAAAAGTGCTTGGGGCGTAATCTAATCACAAGACTTTCCAGCATGCTTTCATCGGACTGGTTAGATTAGATTAGATTAGATTAGATTAGACAAAGAAACCATTTTGCATCCTTAGTTTGTCCATATAATTTTCCATACAAATTTGACAGCTGACCAAACAAAAATGATATACGAAAATTTAAAAATCTGCATCTTTTGAAGGAAGTTTTTGATCGATTTGGTGTCTTCGGCAAAGCAAAAAAAAATGATACAAGTAAAAAGAGTATGATTTTTAATTTAACTTTTTGTCACTAAATCTTAATTTACAAAAAAACACTATTTTTATTTTTTTGTATGTTTTAGTGGACATCAAATGCCAACTTTTCAGAAATTTCCAGGTTGTGCAAGAAATCTTTTACCGAGTTATGAATTTTTCGATCAACACTGATTTTTTCAAAAAATCGAAATATTGGTCGAAAAAATTTTCAATTTCATTATTCGATATAAAATCAAATTTGCAATCAGAAAGTAGTGTAGTGAAATTTAGATGAAGTGCATTGTTTTCAAGTTAGAGCCATTTTTAAGTAACTTTTTTGGAAATGATCTCAGTTTTTTTTTAAATTAGTGCACATGTTTGCCAACTTTTGAAAAAAATATTTTTGAAAAGCTGAGAAAATTCTCTACATTTTACTTTTTAAACTTTGTTGGTACGACCCTTAAATGTTTAAAAACAGGAAAATTAATATTGAATGTTTGGCCCTTTTGAAATGTTATTCTTGATTTAAAAATATTGTTTTCGAAAAGATCAGAAAATTTCACGATTGTTTCATAATGTAACATTAAAAATCGGACCGCTAGTTGCTGAGATATCGACATTAGAAAGTGCTGGGTTGTTTTGGTGAGACTTAAAAACATCAATTTTCCTGTTTTTATACACTTGTATGGCAATATCTCAGCAACCAAGGGTCGTATCAACAATGTTCAAAAATACAAAATACAGAGAATTTTCTCAGCTTTTCAAAAATATTTTTTCCAAAAGTGGGCAAACATGGGCACTAATTAATAAAAATAATAACTGCGACTATTTTCAAACAAGTTAACTAAAACTTGAAAACGATGCTTTATCAAAATATCATTAAGGTACTTTTTGGTTGCAAATTTGATTTTACATCGAAAAATGGAGTTTAAAAATTTATGCGACCAATATTTCGATTTTTTGAAAAAATCAATATTGATTCAATAATTCATACCTTAATTAAAGATTTTTTGCCCGTTCTGGAACTTTCTTTAAGTTGGCATTTAATGTCTCCTAAAACATATCAGAAAAAAATGTGTTTTTTTCCAAATCAAGTTTTAGTAACAAAAAGTGAAATAAAAAATCACAAAAAAATTTTACGTGTATCTTTTTTACAGTGCGTAGTTGATTTGTTTTGGTTCCGTAATGAACAGCCGTTCTTTTGTTCTGGCTTTGTTTTGGTACCGTAAATGACAGTTCCCTTTTGTTCTGGTGCCGTAATTGACAGCTGGTGATTGGCTGCGGTCGAACTGCCTTTAGTGAGATATAGATGTCGCCCCCCAGGGTGAATCGTATCGTATCGCATGGGAAAGTTACTTTGAAAGAACCTATATTTCATAGAACTATCAGGGAAGTAAAGAGGCGTGGACATACCGTGACAAAATTTCCAACATACAGCAACTCCATTTGAAAAGAGCCTAAACCGAAAAAATAGTTCTCCGATTGGGCTTAACATTTTTCTGGAGTTCCTTGGCCACAATAATTAGACCCGTTTTTTTTTTTTTTTTTTTTTGTTTGGCCATTAGGGTGACCTGCATTGTGCAATTTTCGTCATTTTTCGCAAAAAAACCTCTTTTTTCAAAAAATCTTATTTCCACGCCATTTCATCCGATTTTAGCTGTCTTAGACGCAAAAGAAAGGTGATTAGTTTGGCTATTTGAAAAAAACAGTAAGAAGTTTCAAAAATCTTGCCTCACATTTGAAAAAGTCGTGTTAAAACATTAAATGGCGTTTTCACCGTCTGAAAATATTTTTATCGGATTCCTCGGAAAATTTCACAAAAAAATTCAAAAAACAGGAAAACGACGAAAACGAGAAAATCTACTTTTTTCACTAAAACTGCAATAACTTTAAAATTTTAGCGATGACCCAGACATGGTCAAAACGCCATTTTCAAATGAAATTGCTGTATATTAAAGAATCAAAAACACAAACTTGGTTAAATATTTTTTGCAAACAACGAAACAACAGCTCTCTAGCCTATATTACATCACCACTCATCAAAAGGCAATCTCAGTTACTTTGGCCTTCTCAACCCCCACCCAGCAGGCACTGATGATGACCAGTTAGTTCCAGGGTCACCATGGTGGTAGCAGCCCAGAGTTGAACCGCACCTGACGGCGTTGAGGCACCCACGCCGCTGCCAACACTTTCCGGCGGCAAGTGCCTCTTGAAAAGTTTTTGCAACCTTTCGCAAATTGACAGCCCGGCCCAGGCTGTTGGCAGGTATCGAACTGTTCACAAACGAGAGTGTGTGAGAGCGAATGAAACAAAAAAAATAAACTAAAAGGATTTCCACCCGATTGGTGCAAGTTTTGCGCGCCCGCGAGGTTAACCAGGACTTTCTCGCTTTTTCTTTTTTTTGCCGCGAAAGTATAATTTATCGGAAAAGTTCCGAGCGATAAGCCTTTTTCCGATTTCATTGACCTGGGTGTGTGTGCGTGTGCGGAAAAAGGGCACCCACTGAGATAGGCCACCAGATAAGAGGGAGGGGGCAAATGTTGCCAATGACGTCGACGAACGACCAAGAGGGGGTGAGGGAGTGAGGAAAATTTGCGGCCAACCTATAAATAGCATCATCCTTGGTGTTCCGGAGTAGCAAACTGTGCGCACTCAAAACGGCCTCAACAGCGCTGAGGTTAACGCCAGGGGATGTAATATTGCTGCTGCCAACCACCC
Organism: Culex quinquefasciatus; assembly: GCF_015732765.1. Lineage (NCBI taxonomy): Eukaryota > Metazoa > Arthropoda > Insecta > Diptera > Culicidae > Culex > Culex quinquefasciatus. Next base: position 182,045,744 of record NC_051863.1, read on the forward strand.
ACCGCCGCCTCCCGGTCGGTGGGCACTGAAGCGCGCGGTGGTCGACTTCGCACTATGGGGGCAAATGCAAAAATAAGCGGAGATTTGAGCTGAGCTGCTGTCCGGTGGTGGTGACCGAGCATGGTGGGTGAAATTGGGGTAAAAAAATTCGAGTTATTGCACAATAAAGAATGAAAACAAAACTATTACGTTTATTTTAAACGGCATAGGTATTTTGCAATAAATTCTTTTTTAGAGTCATTAACTTAATGAAAATTAATCAAAGTTTTAAAATAGAAGCAATTGCCGATATCGGCCGATTTTGGCCATTTTTTTTAATTTACTCGAATTTTGTGGGGGTCATTGGTTCACCTATACAAGTCGCCATACAATTTTTGCAGCTGTTCATACACAAAAGGGAACGTAAATATTACTTTAAATCTGTTACTTTTGAAGGAATTTCCTGATCGTCTTCGGAAAAAGTAGTTGGTATTGATTATGATTATAAAAAATAGATACACGATTTTTATATAATTCGTTTTTGCAAAAAATCTTAAAATCAGTTGGTTTTTATTTTTAGACTTTTTAAAACTTTTTCAGGGGACCCAGACGTAACTATTGAGCCATAAAAAATTTCTTCTCGATTTCGATTCTTGAGATTTTCAGTTTCCCGGGAATCTAAAGTTGAATTTGGCAATTTCCCGGAAATTCACAGGACCCGGGACTTTTATTTCTTGTGCAAAATTTTTCCACGCTTTTTTCCACAAATTTGAAAGAATTATAATTTTTCAAACATTTGCATAAATTTGTGAAAATGAAGCCTAAGTTGTTCTACACGATGTAAGTTTAATTTCAAAATTTCAATTATTATAAAAAGTTTTAAAATCACAACAAGTTTGAATTTACCTTTTCTGAAATTGCAAATCAAAGAAGCATTGTTTTAATCGAACTTTTAAATGGCTTTGAATTAGTTTTCTGTGTATAGAATTCAGCTCCTCTTTTGTCGCTGATTGGATTTTTAATTGTTTGCCTCAATATTTATAAGTATAAAAATTCCCGGGAGTCTCGACCAAATTTTCCGGGAATCAAGAGGCTCAAATGGCCAATTTCCCGAGATTTTTTTTCCCGGGAATTCCCATTCGTCACCCTCTAATGCCAATTTCTCAGCAACTAGTGGTTCAATTTTCAATGAAAAAAATTGAAACATTTGTGAAATTTTGTGATCCTTTCGATTTTCGTTTTAAATTTAGGAATCAAGGATGACATTTTAAATTAACTTAATATTTAATGTTTTCAATCGCCTATAACATTTTCAGTTCAACTCGGATCGCTTTGCACTCCTGGACAAAATTGTAAAGCGTCGAATATCACAATAGAATCTATAAAGAAATAAATAACAAGCCATGGTTTAAAAATGTGGGTGAACTAAGTGTATTATAATGCTTTTTAAACCAATCCATTTGTTATACAATAATAGGTTTTCATAAGATCTAACTATTGACGAACACGTTTTTTTTTTTCGCGAAAATGTACAATATTCACGAAAAAGATCATTTTTTTTTAAACAAGCTCAAAAAAAGGAAAATTTTGCAGGACAAGTTCTGAAAAAAATCAGAGTTGTTTTTCTTTAAACTAGAGATATCTTTATTTGAAATTGTCCAATTTTCAAGCAAAAAGTGTTTGGGATCACCCTAACAAAATTCGAAAATTGTCCAACTATATGTTTTTCCATGTAATTTTGCCCGCTGAATCTGAATTCGTCCTCAGAGTTGGGCCAAAGTGTTAAAAAATGTTTTTTTTTTTTACATATTTTGTGTTTATATCACAATTTTACATAGAAACTCAAAATGTAATCAAAAATGGGTTTATGACACTTTGGTTCAATTCTGAGGGGAGATTCAGATTCAGCGGGCAAAATAACAAGGAAAAACATATCCTTGAACAATTTTCGAATTTTGTTAGGGTGGTTTCTTACACTTTTCCCTTGAAAATCATACATTTTCCAATGATGATATCTCGAGTGTAAAGAAAAATACACCAGAAATTTTTCAGCGTTTGTAGTGCAATATATCTCCTTTTAAATGTAATCTGGCGCTTTGAATTTAGCCTGCGCTTTTTCGAGATATTTCAGATTTAAAATGAATCTTTTAAACCTTAAACCTTAAACTTTTGACCCTCAAGTCCAAATTAACTCGCGAAAAACATAGAAATGTTTTTCAAGAGCTTTAAATTCCGGGAAAATTTCTTTTCTCTCAAACTTAACCCTGAATTGCTTCGTTCAAAAAACTGATTTTTGAAGGTATGATCAGTTGCTTTCTTTAAATTTGATGGTAGAAGGCGTAGACTGCGAGATAAAATGTCGGTGACTTCGACAAAGCTGGATTGGCTCAACAACTATTTTTAAGACTAAAAATATCCCACAAATATTCCTAAAAAGTTACATTTTCAAAATCACCCTAACCATGAACCACCCTAATTTTCAACAAAGCCTTTAATCCTTTATATTCGCAACAACTCTTCTGGAGAGACAAAGGCTGAAAATTTTAACAAGTTTTCGGAAAATAAATTTTTGATATAATTTTACGTTCTAGACCACTGTGCATTGAATTGAAACTATTCAAAATACATTGTAAATAAATTATTTTTTTTTCTTATATTCACATGAAACAGGAAAATGTTTCATGAATTCATTGATGTTTTGCAAATTATGGAATGTAGCATAACTGAAATCATATAAAAAGCATTTTGTGATACTTTTTACTTTAAATCTACAATTTTGAAAGTTGGGCTTAACATTTGAAATTAAGTTTGTTGTCGCCCTTTCCCCTATAACATTGATCAGAGCCGAGCGACAAAAAATGGAAATACAATTTGTGCCAAGTTCGCGAATATCACTTAAACATTCCCACTGTCCACCAGCAGCTGGCATGTGGCGGGTTCAAGAAGCCCCAGCATCAGCTCGAGCAATCCTGGATGACGGAGAAAAGGTATTTTTAAAATAAATCTCCACCGGCTGCCACCACACTGTGACTATAAGGCCGCCGAGTCCGGCAGGCACCTTCGGTGATAAAAGCCGGATCTTTTCCGGAACGTTCCACGCGGCATGGGCCCGGGCCATCATCCCGTAAATCCCGTGATAATGTGGCGTGTGTTTCCCCCCTTCGCTCGTTGCCACCTGGAACTCCTACAAAGCGTCATCGTCACCGAAGCGTGAATACATTTTTTAGCCAGCGAAGCGAATAATTTTCATTAAATTATGCACATCTCTCTCATCCCCCCGGCAGGTTGACCTCTCCGGTTCAGGGGTGCCTCCGCCGGGGTCCGGGCGACAGGAGCAGCAATTATTCCAACAACTCCAAGTTGGCAGTTTTTTCTAGGGGATGATAAGTTCATTTAAATCGCGTCGCGTATGTAAACACTAGAAATATTTTAGTCTAATGAAATAAATCGCTTTATTTTGATTGCACTTGTCGGATGATTTATGAGCAATTAAAATAAACTAGGGTCTGTTGAACAATTGATACCGAGCAAACTTTTGATCGTTTTGTAAACATTCAATTTAAACCAAGTCCAGCTATTGAATAAAATAAAAATTCACATCCCACAAGGGTGTTTTCGTGAAAATTGTTCTTCACAATATTCCGGAGTGTTCTACGGGAATTGTACGGGTCAACAATATAGAACAGTCTACTCAAATCATTACGCTTGTCACTGGTGGTTACGTCACTTTCCATGTTAACAAAAATAAACAAACTTTCCTAATTTCATCAAGCTTCTCGCTTCACCCGGGGATCGATATTGACTGCCTCGCTGGCAGTGCCCCAACCTCCGGGAGTCCATCCCGCAGTCAGGGTGAAACTAATTTTGCCAGCCCGGATGTGCTAAGCTAAAATCAATGTGTTTTCATTATTCCGCTAGCATCCGCCGCAGCAGCATCCAAACTCTTCCGTACTTTAAGGCTTGCGGTTCATGCGAAGCTGGGTGGGTTGGGTTTGTGGGGAAGCATTATCTCGTGCTGCTGCCTCACCGGAACCACCGGGAGAAGAAAGCAACAACAACTAAAAAAACAGGATGAACCGAGTAAAATGTGCACCGCTGTTGGTGGGTAGGGTTGTCGTGCAGGTTTGTCAGTTAGTAAACTACTGTGAATTTTCATCTTACCTTGAATGCAATTGATTGCAATTTACACCAAGAATTAGTAATGCTGCAGTTATTTATTAATACATAAAATTTTTAAATTCAATTTAATATTTGGGTAATTCTCAACCAACTCACACGAAATCGGAAAAAGTTGCCCCGACCCTTCTTCGATTTGCGTGAAACTTTGTCCTTAGGGGTAACTTTTGTCCCTGATCACGAATCCGAGGTCCGTTCTTTGATAGCCCGTGACGGAGGGACGGTACGACTCCTTACATTTTTGAACATGCGAAAAAGAGGTGTTTTTCAATCATTTGCAGCCTGAAACGGTGATGAGATAGAAATTTAATGTCAAAGAGACTTTTATGTAAAATAAGACGGCATACGCAGAGTTCCAAAAAAAACGTATTTTTCATTGAATCACTTAGTGTAACAAATAAATGCAATCCAACGATATCTGATGAAGCGATGTATGCAAGGATCTCCAAAACTCCACATTAGTTACTAAGTTTAACCAAATGTAATATGCTTAGTACAAGTAATAAACATTAATTGAATAGAGTTGAATTTGATTGCAATGGCATGAAATTAAAATATAAAAGTTTTGTAAAACATTTGAATTTTCTGAAAATGTGAATTCTTCGCGTGGGACTTATAAACAAGTTTTGTTAAAATGATTTCCTGAATTAAAGAAGGGATTTCCTTGGTGCAAAATGTACGCTCTACATTTTATATGGGTAATTCTCCGCCAACTCACACAGCAGTTGCCCCGACCCCTCTTCGATTTGCGTAAAACTTTGTCCTAAGGGGTAACTTTTGTCCCTGATCACGAATCCATTTTTTTAAATCTCGTGACGGCGGGGCGGTACGACCCCTTCCATTTTTGAACATGCGAAAAAAGAGGTTTTTTTCAATAATTTTCAGCCTGAAACGGTGATGAGATAGAAATTTGGTGTCAAAAGGACTTTTATGTAAAATTAGACGCCCGATTTGATGGCGTACTCAGATTCCGAAAAAACGTATTTTTCATCGAAAGAAACACTAAAAAAGTTTTAAAAATTCTCCCATTTTCCGTTACTCAGCTTTAAAACATTTTGGAACATGTCAGTTTATGGGAAATTTAATATACTTTTCGAATCTATATTGACCCAGAAGGGTCATTTTTTCATTTAGAACAAAATTTTTCATTTTAAAATTTTGTGTTTTTTCTAACTTTGCAGGGTTATTTTTTAGAGTGTGAGAATGTTCTACAAAGTTGTAGAGCAGACAATTACAAAAATTAAAATATATAGACATAAGGGGTTTGCTTACTAACATCACAAGTTATCGCGATTTTACGAAAAAAAAGTTTTGAAAAAGTTGGTCGTCATCGATCATGACCGTTCACGGTCACCCGCGACAGACACGGACGACGAAACAAAAGAAAACGCAAAAAGTAACTTTTTCAAAACTTTTTTTCGTAAAATCACGATAACTTGTGATGTTGATAGGCAAACCCTTATGCCTATATATCAAAATTTTGTAATTGTCTGCTCTACAACTTTGTAGAACATTGTTACACCCTAAAAAATAACCCTGCAAAGTTAGAAAAAACACGAAATTTTAAAATGAAAAATTTTGTTCTAAATGAAAAAATGACCCTTCTGGGTCAATATAGATTCGAAAAGAACATTAAATTTCCCATAAAATAATATGTTCTAATTTTTTTTACAGTCGAGTAACGGAAAATGGGAGGATTTTAAAACTTTTTAGTGTTTTTTCGATGAAAATACGTTTTTCGGAATTCTGAATACGCCATCAAATTGGGCGTCTAATTTTACATAAATGTCCCTTTGACACCAAATTTCTATCTCATCACCGTTTCAGGCTGCAAATTATTGAAAACACCTCTTTTTCGCATGTTCAAAATGGAAGGGCTACCACCCTCCGTCACGAGATATCAAAAACGGACCTCGGATTCGTGATCAGGGACAAAAGTTATCCCTTAGGACAAAGTTTCACGCAAATCGAAGAGGGTCAACTTTTCCCGATTTCGTGTGAGTTGGTAGAGAATTACCCAATTTGCTTAGTACAAGTAATAAACATAAATTGAATAGAGTTGAATTTGATTGGAATGGCATGAAATTAAAATATAAAAGTTTTGTAAAACACATTTGAATTTTCTGAAAATGTGAATTCTTCGCGTGGGACTTATAAATAAGTTTTGTTTAAAATTGTTAAAATGATTTCCTGAATTTTAGGAGGATTTCCTTGGTGAAAATTGTACGCTCTACATTTAATATATACTTAAAAAATACTTTATAACTTCTAAACTTGATTTTGATAAATTAATGCTTTTTCAGAACTTTGAACACGATATAAAGTACGTTTCAGAACATGAACTTCCAAACTCGCAAAAAGATGAGAATTTATATAGGGTTTGAAATTTTGGCAAGCCTTAAAGTTGAGGTGTTAATTCAAATAAGTATGCAGAGAAGTGTCGTATATAAAAGCTAAGATTATAATCCAGAACTAAAATGTGAATAAACATGCAAAACTTGAGAGATTTTGGCAAAACATGCAATAAAAATTAATAGTGGGTCATTCCAGGTCAACTGGGTACACTTTTGGACTCGACCTTCACCACAAACTTGGAGCGAACGTTCATCTATCGATAGTTAACATAAATCCCAAATTTGGTCCTGATTGGACCATCCCTCTATTTTTGGCGCCGCCCACTTTTTTTAACGATTTTCTAAGAAACTTTTTTTTTATTCATAACTTTACAACTATTTGAGCAAAAGATTTTCTATAGGTTGCATTTTATAAAAAAATGTCCAAGGAATATTATTTAAAAAAAACTATAACCCTTAAATGCCCCCCTAATATTATGGGTAATTCTCCGCCAACTCACACAGCAGTTGCCCCGACCCCTCTTCGATTTGCGTGAAACTTTGTCCTAAGGGGTAACTTTTGTCCCTGATCACGAATCCGAGGTCCGTTTTTTGATATCTCGTGACGGAGGGGCGGTACGACCCTTCCATTTTTGAACATGTGAAAAAGAGGTGTTTTTCAATAATTTGCAGCCTGAAACGGTGATGAGATAGAAATTTGGTGTCAAAGGGACTTTTGTGTAAAATTAGACGCCCGATTTGATGGCGTACTCAAATTCGAATAAACGTATTTTCATCCAAAAAACACTAAAAAGTTTTAAAAATTCTCCCATTTTCCGTTACTCGACTGTAAAAATTTTGGAACATGTCATTTTATGGGAAATTTAATGTACTTTTCGAATCTACATTGTCCCAGAAGGGTCATTTTTCATTTAGAACAAAATTTTTCATTTTAAAATTTCGTGTTTTTCTAACTTTGCAGGGTTATTTTTTAGAGTGTAACAATGTTCTACAAAGTTGTAGAGCAGACAATTACAAAAATTTTGATATACAGACATAAGGGGTTTGCTTATAAACATCACGAGTTATCGCGATTGTACGAAAAAAAGTTTTGAAAAAGTTGGTCGTCATCGATCATGGCCATTCATGGTCACCCGTGACAGACACGGACGACGAAACAAAGAGAAACGCAAAAAGTAACTTTTTCAAAACTTTTTTTCGTAAAATCGCGATAACTCGTGATGTTTATAAGCAAACCCTTATGTCTATATATCAAAATTTTTGTAATTGTCTGCTCTACAACTTTGTAGAACATTGTTACACTCTAAAAAATAACCCTGCAAAGTTAGAAAAACACGAAATTTTAAAATGAAAAATTTTGTTCTAAATGAAAAACCCTTCTGGGACAATGTAGATTCGAAAAGTACATAAAATGACATGTTCCAAAATTTTACAGTCGAGTAACGGAAAATGGGAGAATTTTAAAACTTTTTAGTGTTTTTCGATGAAAATACGTTTATTCGGAATTCTTAGTACGCCATCAAATCGGGCGTCTAATTTTACATAAAAGTCCCTTTGACACCAAATTTCCATCTCATCACCGTTTCAGGCTGCAAATTGTTGAAAAACACCTCTTTTTCGCATGTTCAAAATGGAAGGTCGTACCGCCCTCCGTCACGAGATATCAAAAACGGACCTCGGATTCGTGATCAGGGACAAAAGTTACCCCTTAGGACAAAGTTTCACGCAAATCGAAGAGGGGTCGGGGCAACTTTTCCCGATTTCGTGTGAGTTGGTAGAGATTTACCCTTATATTTTAACGTTTTTAGTATTAAAATTCAGTTTTGACCGACTCCTTATGTTTTTATTTTTTTGAATTTCATCACCATCGTATTCCCCGGACAATTTTACATAAAAATCAATGTAAACCTCAAACTAAAATGAACTATTTGCGAGATACAACGATTTTACTGAAAAAAGATTGATTTTGCGCTGCACTCAGAAGTACATGGTGTACTTTTCAAAAAAAGGGATGAAACCCGCATAGTTCGGTTTTTGTATGTGAGAAACTTATTTCGGATTTGTGTATAGTGTAAAAGTGTAACTTTTTACCTGAAATGTACAACTTTGCCAAAGACACCAAATCGAACAGAAAATATGTATTGTGGCTTGCATGGAAATACCGATTACCAACCTGGAAAGTTTTAGTTGAGAACGCGTCCACGAGCAAAGCATACCTATCTAGCAACGACCTCATCAATCTGTCTGAAATTTTCAAGGGTGGTTTGAACATATAAAACTAGCATCTGACCAAAATATGAGCACTCTAGGTCAACGAGAAGTGGGGCAAATCGGGACACAAAGTCTAAAGGTTCAAAAACGTCAAAATCCTAAAAAGACTTCAACTTAGTCAAAATTCAATTTAATTTCAAAATTCAAATTTGTAAAAGAATTACAATGGGTGAAAAAAAACATTCGTATGCATGTTTCTGTTGTGAAATTGTCTCAGGAATACAAATATGATAAAATGAACACCCCGAGCAAAAATTTACAGTAAAAAAAACTACTAAAAGCCAAAAAAACTACTACGTTCTCAGTCTCAGATGGTAGTCCCAGATGTCCTCTACAAGCTGCAGGTCAAACCTAGTTGATATCTGAATGGAACACTTGTGTTATTTTTTCACTAAAAGTCAATAACTCGCTTTAGATTTTACTAATTGGGATGCTACACCCTGCATTTTGTTGCATTTTTTGAATTTTACCTAAGCTACAGCATTTTTAAGATTTTTGACGTTTTTGAACCTTCAAAATTTGTGTCCCGATTTGCCTCACTTCCCGTTGACCTAGAGTGCTCATATTTTGGCCAGATACTAGTTTTATATGTACAAACAACCCCTGAAAACTTCAGGCAGATTGGTGAGGTCCAAACGACGTTCCATACAAAGGAGTATGACCTGTTCGTGGACTCGCTCTTAAATCTAAAGGTAACAATGAATTACTTTAATCAGTAAAATTTACAATGGCCTAATCACCTAAATATAGAACAAATCGATTAAATTGAGTAAAGTTAAAAACTCTTTATATGGCTTGTCCAAACCAAACTTCTCCTATTTGACACAAAAAAAAACAAACTCCAACCCCCAGATTTAGACGTACCTGACAATCGTACCGGCCAAAAGCCAACCCACATGACAGCTACCCGGATGAAAGGGGGCCCCAGCAATGGCCCCGGCACAAAAAGCTGCCCTGCAGCTGCTGGAGCTAGTGTGATAGCGGGAATAAAATATGTACCACTTACCGTCTGTTTTTCGCTGTTTGGCGTTTTTCCCCTATTTTTCCCAAACCCCTGCTACTGCTCCCAAACGCTTGAAAGCCTCGACGGGCGAGCCTACCCTTACCGCTCCTCTCCGCAGCGGCAGGGGCTCACGACCCACTCGTCGTCAGGTTGGCCACAGAAGCTCTCAAGAACGGTGAGGAATCCCCGTTTTGCATACGTCATATCTCTACACGGTTCCAAGGGAAACAGTAACACGCTCACACACCTTGCGCGAAAAGCTTCGCTCGCAAAAGCTCGCTCTCTCCCTTTATGTGTGTTCTCTCTTGCCTTTTCCTTTTGTCGGCACGAGGAAACTCCCCGATAAACAAGCGGAGCAGGAAAATCAGCCGTTTTCGAGCTTTCACACCACACTGACCTCTCCCATGCTCAAACTCTCTCTCGTGCTACTCACTGCTCTCCCTGTTGGTGTAGAGCAGGACGAGCGAAAAGCTCTCTCCTCTCGCTCTCTTTACCTCTCGCACACCAGCACAGAAATGGGTGCGGTACACGAATGGAAGGCACATTTTCTTCCCGCAGCAGCCACCACGAGGCTGTGAGGATTGGGCGATGTTTTTCCTTCACTATTTGCTCGAATCAGGGGGGAAAAACTACAGGACTTTCCCGTCCGCCGGAGGTTTCGCAGCAGCTTTCGATGTGTGTGTGTGTGTGTGCGAGGTAGAAGCGAATAAAACGGAATAGTTTTTGGTTTGTTGTTTTTTTTTATTTCTCTTTCTGTCGTGCTTTTGCCGTGTTTTTTTTTCTTCTCATTTTTCTTTGCTGCAGTTCAATGTATGTGGAACAATAGGTCCCCGCCAGACTGATGGCAATATGTAAATCAAAAAAAGTTCATTACAGTTGTCTGGGGCAGAATTTCACAGGGCTGCGAACAATTTGCGGGAGAATTAGGCAGCATGCAACGAAATTACAATCGAAAAGCTTTGTTAAATTTAACTAAATATAAACAATGTTTCAAGCAGTCTACTTCAACGCCTAATACGTGACCTGGTTAAACGGATTCCAAGTAGGTAAAACTGTCAAACTTTATGAGTCACGAACATTTTGACGAAATTGGCTCTCTCTTGGTTGACCTCGAAAGCCGTATCGCATACAAAACAAGCCTCATAATTTAACAATCCCTAAATTTGGTCATATTCCTGCGTCCCCATGAGCAGGATGAAACAGAAAGATGAGCGGGTCAAAGTAATAGATCACAAAAAGGTCACATCAAAATTCCATGGAAATGCTGGAATTGGACTCGAGCAAGGGGGGGGGGGGAGGGGGATGAAATGCGATTACCACGAAAGTGTTGCACCCAAAGTGGGTATGATTTACGCAACTTCAACCTCGTTTCCCCGTCCCCTTCCCCCCACCCTCATCGGAAATGAAACGAAAACATGACACCAAAACAATTGCCATGAAGGCAAGAGGAGGCTCTTCGTCCCATCATGATATTCTGCAAGCTAATAAAGCGTTTCGTCATGCGTTTTTAACGTTGTTGTAATAAATAAATAAAAAGGTGGTAAAAAAAGCTGGTGAATTCTTTTGCAAAGATCAAACGCAAAGTTTTCACACGTTTAAAATAATTTTATTTTTATATTTTGTTACTTAAAAAGCACTTCAAATTAAAATTTGTTTTTAAAAATCAGCAGCATTTTACAAAATTTCTTGAGGATCGCGAAATCTATTATTCTCAAAAAGTAAATTTTGTGTATATTTGTTTGAATATTACAGTCATCCCTCATATTCGGAACAGTTTACAGATCTGCCAATGTTCAACAAATCATAGAAAATCTATAATTGAACATAATTATTTGCTTTTTCCATCATGTGAAAGCTTTTCTTGCGATCTTTTGATAGATGCATGTACTTTTTTAAGTTTTATATCAAGTTAAAAAAAAACATTGACCCTTGAAATCCACAAATTTGGAACACTTTTTTCTTACGATGTAAACAAACATTTTTTTCTCTCCAGGAGTGCATATTTTATACAAAAAAATGACATCACACTCTGAAACCAATAAAACTCAAGCTTAGTGATGTTTTAAACATGGTCTGAAAAACTTTTTTGTGAAAATATCAATTAGATTTAGGTGTTCCACAATTGTGGGAGACACAATAACATCTCACAATTATGGAACAGGCAATTTGGAGGCAGTGTTTTGCTGCTCTGGATAAAATAGTCTTGAAATGAGGTTTTTTGTTCAAAAAGTACCAATTTTAGTAGTGAAATAGCAAGAGAATTTATAAATGCAGTTCCTGAAAATAGCAGGGACGACAGAAACATTTCATTACCACAAAAATGTTCCGAATTTGTGGGTGCTCCGAATATGTGGGATGACTGTACAATCATTCCTAAAATACGAAAAAAAAAATATTTTTGCAACTCCGTCGTGAAACTACTTACTTTTCCTATCATTCTCGAAAGACGAAACAGCCTACTTTTCTCAACCAGAATAACAGAATCGAATAGAAACCCTTTTCCAAACAAATGCTGAAAAGTTCTACTTTTCAGCACTTAAATAAATGCTAAAAATTAGAACTTTTCAGCACTTTTTAGAAAAAACTGTACTTTTCAACATGTTTTGATTTAAACGTTTCATTGATTCAATGCATGGATATTTTTTTTTTTTGCGGATCGAGGTGGGATAGCCAGGATCAAGTCAGTCCAAGTCCGGTTGTGTAAAGGAACGGTAATGGTCGTGTCAATCACATGCGGATCGCTCGCACACCATGGGAGCGGGGATTGAGGACATGATTGGGTAGGTTAAAATGAGATTGTGTTTGTGAGAGTATGTAATCGTGTAATGATGTAAATAAGCTAAATCGAAACTTCGTGCTCAATCGCCGCCCCCAATGTTCATTAAAAACCCCATTCGCCCAAGCTTCCCAAAATCAGTACTGTAGGTTTTAACTGTCGAGACTGTTAAAACCTACAGAACTGACCCAAGGAACTCGAGCGAACGGGGTACACTATCCACACACCAACGGACTTTTACTATGTGACCCTTAACTGTTCCAACAAAGGCAAAATTATTAAAATGAATTCATATGTTGAGGTTTAAACTCAATCAGCAAAGGTAATTATTTAACAAATGCAAAGAAACACACGTCGGGCAAAACTTTCCCACATAAAAAAGTCGGAACTTGTATAAAATGTTTTACAGTCCCCTGTCCTGTCACGTTCGTCAAAAGTCTTGTCAATTTTGCTGAAAATTAAAGTGGTTAGAGTTGCAGTTAATCGTATTCAACATGACCAGAAAAGGCAGGCCTGTAATACGATTATCATGCATGAGTACTTAGCTTTAAAGAGGACGACTCCGCAACCGCCGTCAGATGTCCTCGATCACCTTCGCCAGCATAAGTCGCAATTGGCCAGTAACGAGTTTGTCCTGCTTGTCCTTTGACCAGCTCCGCCGTGGGTACCATCATATCGAAATCGGAGTTCCATTACGCTACACAACCCGGCCGCTAGGTACGCTCCAGTTGCTCCGAATTTTCCGACGACAGGAAGCATTCGATCATTCGGTTCCGTCTGGATTTATTCTTCAAAACTGTGGCACTGTAAATATTCTTCAAATAACTATTAAAGAACTATTAATATTTCCAGACACCACTCGGCAAAGATCAATGTGTAACATCTTTGACTGTCGCTAGTATGGGGAACAAATGCTCCCCTGCTCTTTCCGTATTGGTAAAGTGCATTACAAGCCCTCCGACCGTCCCATGCTTTCCATGGGGGCAAGGTCCCAGCCGTGCGGAGGGATTCAATGCATGGATATTTGTACTATTATTCTGTTGAAATGGTGTTTTTCAGAATTGCAAAAAATGTTGTGTGGAACTCGTTGCCAAACTTGATTTTTTAATCACTCGTCGTATTTATCCAACTCGGTGAACCTCGTTGGGTAAATGTACGGCTCGTGCTGAAAAAATCCTCTTTTTGCAACTTGTTACATAAAATACTATTTTACCATCAAATGACATAGAATTACATTTTTTCCAAATTTAACTAGAATCAAGAGTGCAATGAGCTAAAAATTATTGCAAAAATATTTCCGGTCTCGATTATATGTTTTCAATGTTTTCAAAGAGGATTGAAACATAACTTGAATGTGAAATTTTAAATTATAATACTTTTTGCGAAAGCGCCAACTGACAGCTGGTATTTTCAAAGAAAACAAGATTCACACGAAGAGAGTGTTGCTCACAAAAGTTACTGAAAGCTTAATTTGTTTACTCAGGATTTTCGAAAGAAAAAAAAAGGCTGAATACTTAAGTACAAAAAAGTAACTGAAAATATTAACCGTAATTAAAGATACAAAATGTAACCCCTTGTTAGAAAATTTTTCATTGCCACAAGTACAAATTCAGTTTTGTCAGTTTTTTTTATAGAATTTTCACCAGCTATTCTTATTTTACTGAGATTTCAGACACTCAATTTCTTTGTAATATCGATAAAGCTAAGCATATACTAGACAACAGATTCACTAAGAGTACTTTCAGTAAAAAAAAAGCAAAGTATATTTTTTTCCTCATAGTTTTCAGCAAGAGGGATATTTTAGTTTCTTCAAAAATGATTAGGCCAATATCATTTATATCATTCATAGTTTTTTTTTATATTTGTTATTGATAATTCTCGAAAAATATATCAAATTGAAACATGCTTCACACATTTTCTTTCAAAAACTATTGTTAAAAAGTTAAATAAAACTTTCATTTAAAACAAAAAAAATCCTCTCGTGAAATGCAATGTTCATCATTATTTAATAAATTTTACATAGATTTCAAAAAAAAAGTAGCTAAAACTGCAAAGCGTTTTGTTTCACCGAAAATTTATGAATATGCGAAAATCTGTATCTTTTGAAGGATTTTCTGATCGGTTTGGTGCATTCGCAAAGTTGTAGTATTGATAAGGACTACTCAGAAACAAAATTGGTACACCTTTTGGAACTTTTTATCACAAAAAAACAAATTTCCGGAAATCTTTATTTCATTTTTTTATTTATTGATATTTATTAAGAGAACAAAAACCGAAACTTTTGAGCCATACAAAAGTAAGGCCAATATTTTTGCCGCCGAGCTATGATTTTTTAAAAGTTTTTTTGGAATCAACACTAACGTTTAAAAATGGTCAAAAATTAATTATTGCGCCATTTTTATATTTTAGAGTTGATTCCAAAATCATATCAATATTCGAATAAATACTGTCGGAAATGGACAATCATATACACTATTTTGAAACAACAAAAAACTGTTTTTATTTTTCGTTAAACTCAAATTTTATGTCGCTACATCTAAAAAACGGTGCACTTTATCAAGCAATCGATCAAGCTCTTTTCGATTGCAAACATTATTTCACAATAAAAACTGATGTAAAAAAATCCAAATTATAAAATATTGATAGTAGATTTGTTTTCAAATAAATTGTTGATGTGGTTTGTTTCAAAAATCGAAGAGCGAGTTGTGGCGCTATAACCACGGCAAATAGTGTCCAGGACATTCGTGGAAATACAATGTCCCATCCCAGAGGGTCCCGGAGTACCAAACCTTCTTAGCATGGTGCTCCCAACGAATACAACCAACTCTCGGAGCGTATGGTGGTGTGTCCCCACGCTTCTTCCTCCCCTGTCGATTCAGAATTGTGTTGTTGTTCGAACACTCAGTGCTCAAACTCAACACAATTACGAGTCATCCCTGCGATACGGCTTTACGCAGTAGGCCTGGCCGCTTTAACGCTTGTGATGTTTCAATGCATTTCAATGCAATGGCGCACTACAAATGTTAATAAATGACAAGAAGAGTGCTAGGCGTCATCTAACCTAAGGCACTCTCCAGGATCCCTTCGAAAGATTGGCTGCGCTAGGGTCTGATTAGATTAGATTAGATTAGATGTGGTTTGTTTCAAAAATCGAATTCCTTCTTTGCTTTTGAAAAAAAACAAACATTAAAATCCTGATACAGAATGCATCAATCAAAAAATGGTTTTCTAGATGTTGTTTGTAGAAGCATTTCATGTTAATTTTTCTTTCAATTAACTATTTCTGGGCTCTCTTAGATCAATCATTGACAGTCATGGCTTCAAGCAAGAATGTTATCATCTGCTACCATAATCGCATAATCGCAATCAGTGATAGTAATTGTAATACTTTGGTAGTGGTAATTTTTTTGGGAAATCTTTCAAAAAGTCAAACTTTTACCCAAAAGCACTACGGTTAAAATCTCGGTTTACGCATAAAGCTGTTGCGTTCAGATGCCTATATTTACATGTGTGTGTGTGTGGTCCAATCCAATACCCGCTAACCGGTAGCGATATTATGGGAAAGTATAGTTTGTATCAGGCTTTTTATATGCCGAATGCTGATACAACTTATTTCACCCGGGTATTAGGTGGTGATAGCCCTCGCGCTGCTTCCAACGACCCGTTTCAGAATGACAGAGCTCCTTGCGGTCCAATTCCGAGGTCGCCTAAACATAGAAGCAAGCATCTGAAGGAAACTCGATCTATATTTGGACTTCCAATCCCGTCAGGCAAATCAGGGATCAGCGCGTATTTGATATGAGAAGATAACATGTTTCAACACTACGGATCAATTCACAGCTAGAGTGTAAACCTTCTGATGGCCGACTGCTTACCGTCCCAGACCACTAATCCAGAGGTGTGAGTTCGAATCCCACCTGATTCATTTTCGTTTTTGGTCATATTCAAAGTTCAAATTCCCGATTCCAAATTTCAAATTTCAAAGGTACCGGCCGGGATTTGATCCCTGAACCTTCTGCTTATGAGGCAGAAGCCGTAACCATTAAGCCACGGAGCCGGTATATTCAGATGCCTATATTTACATGCGCTAAAAATATATCGACTGCAAATTTTGTGAGACCTGCCCAAGTTTGGGTGAAATTTAAGTTATTTAGAATCATCCCTAGTTATCAAATTATCCAAAATCTGCAAAATGCCCAACGTCATAAGTTGCAAGTCAACCCAAAATAAGTCAAACTCCTGCAGGGTAAACACTTCCTCCCTAACCAGCACCCGTCAAATTCCAGATTATCACGCCAGACCAGAACTCTCTGCCGATGGGCCAGGATGTGGCCCATTTCCCACCACCGACGGGAGTCTGCCCGAGTCCGGGGTCACCGCCATCCAATCAGTTCTGCCCTTTTTGGTTTATAGCCCATATATTTGTATACTTGGTCAAATATATACTCACCCACTTCCCCCGCGTCTCCACCGCCATGTTGGCCCGACTTGATCCGGTGGGCCCACAATTTAATCTATTTAATCTATAAATACTTGTCATGCACAGCGGCACAAAAAGGCCCCGGCAAAAGGCCCAGAATGGAGGCAGCTAGGCCGGAATTTATCATATACACCGAGAGAGAACTGCCTGACTGGGTGAGGTTTCGTGTGCAAGGCCAGGTCAGTCGAGACACAGAAAGGACACGGAAAGAACACACAAAACCCCAAACGGGCCGCGGCCGCCTGCTGCCATGAATGCACTTTCCGCCTTTCATGCGACATGCCACACATGCAAGGCAAGGACAGCTGCCGCCAGTCGATAGAATGTATGAACCGGGCGGCTCACGTGAGCCACACAGCAGGCCAGGCTGCTGGTCCAGGGTGAAGCGCGAAAAGTTTGGTTTGCGACAAATCTATTTAAATTACTTGTCACAGTGTTGTAGTGAGTGATGGAAAAAACTATCATTTCATGATCCTTTCACCGGAATATCAGAAGGTGTGAGTTCTCTACTTTTATCTCGTGATTGCCAGCATGACCATTCTCTTTCTATCACTCCTTTCTCTCTTCCTCGTTCACAAATACTCGCCGAAGATTGTTTTGTTTTCTCAGAAATCCGACCACGCTCTACGTCCCGCTAAAGTGTGTTGGCTATGCTCTTTTAAGGTGGAATGGGAGAGAAAGGTGGATGAGAGTGAAAAAGAGAATGTCAGGCGCGAGAGAGAGAAAGACCGATTATTATCATTGCTGGGAATTTTGCGTCCTAGGTGAGATTTCGGACATGATAATTGTAGTTGAAAGATTGATATTTTTACAACAATGGTTGGGTCACTTTTCCATACAAATTCCTCGTTTTTTTGAACATGATACATGTAAATAATTATTATGACTTAAGTCTTGATCATGTGATTTTTTTTAAACATTATGATTTAAAAGAGTGCACTTTAAGCGCTTAAGGGTGCACAGCAACCATGGAAGTAGTTATCTTTTTATCCTAAAATTGTCAAACTCCCAATCGGTCCCAATCTTGCAACATTGAGATTTTAAAAATAGTCAATCTTTGTTGTAAATAATTTTATAGACGGTACTTTAGGGGATGATTAAAAATTTCTTGCGATAGTTCCCGTAGTTTTGAAGATACTAAAATGGTTGATGTGCACCGTTAAGGATTCGCAACTCTAGTTGGAACTGCCTGTTGAAGCTTTCCAGTTTTCAAGGTATAGTGCAGTGGTAGATTGTGACAAAATTATCTCATTTAATTCTGGCCCACAGAAGGACCATCGTCCGTTGCGAAATGGTTGGAATTTGAACTCATTTTCCCGCTCAGCTGGGGGGCGGGTATAGAAACGGAAAATGGAAATGTTAGCCGTGGCATGACACTCTCTAACTCGCTCATACACACACACACACGTGGAATATGACCCGAGGCTGTGCAGTCATAAATTTTCTATGGAACTTAGATTAGTTAGCGAAAGTTTCCGAATCTGGCTTTCGTTCTCACACTCACACACAGATATAGTTGAGAGCACAGCACTTTGTTTCTGGCGCAATAGTTTTGCGAAAAAGGATTTATAAATTGAGCGCGCACACACACAACTTCTGATACATATATGAAACGGTGGAGAAACTTTCCCAGCTGACACACATACAGCCGAATAACTCGTAAAATTATATTATTTTCATTAACATCTGACACTGACTCGTATATCATCATTATTTGATGTGTAGTTTCTTCTCGTGGCCGGTTTTTCGGTTGGCTGGCTTGTTCTCCCTCTTCCTGCTGGCTCCGGATCCATAGTTCTGACAGAGCCAACGAGCCACGATGTTCTGGCGGTGAAGTTGAAGAGGGACCGGGCTTGGGTGTTGGACGAATTGAGATTTGGATATTGCAATGTGTTTTTATTCTGAAAACGTTAATTTTTATAAGTGACGACTTATAATTTTAAATATTGGCTTGAAATACACTGAAATTCAATTCTGTCGATTGGAACAAGTTCAGGAAGTTCAAATCTATCATACCTTGACGAAACTGAAGCGTTAACAGACATAAACTGTGGCACATTCGTGTGGTCACGTAACATTTACTACCACCCTTATCTCACCCTCAAAAGCTGTCCATTCCCGGGTCGGCTAACCTAATTGCTGACAGTTTTCCAAAAGTGACTAAAACTGGGTACCGTTTCCTGCAAATCATCAGATTCGACCATCGAGATATCTCCGTCCTTTCCGGTGATCCCCCACAGTTCCGAAACAAAAGAACGACGAAAAAATGCTGAAATTTTAAACGAGCAATTTCCTGTTTTTCCCTCCCGGTCCCCAGGGCCATCACTGACCTGTCAGGAACTAACGATTTCCCCCTTCTCTTCTTTTCTGATTTTACAGAACGGGCGGAGGCAGTATGCTAGGAGATGTAAATATTTCGGCTATTCTAGATTCGTTCAGCGTTGGCTACGACAAAAGAGTAAGACCAAACTACGGAGGTAAGTATCGAGTTCCCAGGAACAGATCCCCCTGACATCCGTCCCGTTTTCCCCCTCAACTTGTAACGTTACCTGAGTGGTGAAATTTGCTCAACATTTTCCGTCCCTGGCACCGTGTCAGTTACTCGAACATTGATTGGGCAAATGAACGCCACTCAACCTTTTTCCTAATTTTCCCTCAAAACAACCCTGGATACACTGCAATCTTTGTTTCGCCGGATGAAAAAATAAGAAGAAGAAGAAAAACTGAGTGAAACAATATCTCGAAGCACATCGAACGAAAAGCTCTCAAACGAGCTTTTAACGACTTCCGCTGACGACGTATTGTACGCTGTAGTCGTGCCAGGACTTTACCGCGTAGACAGGAAGATAACAATAGTAGTGTGCCGCAAAAAACATACACATAGTCAATTAACACAGACGATTCAGACGCGCGCTCACCTGCCAGAGGAAAAAAAAAGTGTTAAAAAAACGGGAGCACAAACTTTACTAATGAAACAAGTTTCGGGTTTTATGGACACACCGAAAAAAACTACACGATAGAAGTGTCAGGAAATGTTGGCTAGGAAATATGAGACACCCACACCCGCAACGAAACTCAACTCTGTAACAAATTTAATTTTCGCTCCCGCACCTGGTTGTGAGTTTTGTTTGTACATCGTCACAGGGACTTGCTTCGGTACGAGAAAAAAAAAGTCCGACTCTGGGGAGAAAAAATAAGCTGACAGTTTGAAATCGCACCCATGTCAATAAAAAATTACGACTACACCGGCTTTTAATTTCCTACACCTTGCCTTTGCCCACACGCCCACCGATAACTCTCGAAAAAGGCTGCCAAACGAATTTAATTAAGTGACAATGTTTTTTTTTTGCTCCTTCTGTTTGTACTCGGGCTACGCCCTAGAAAACAGTAGTTTGGCGGCAAAGTTTTACGTGGCGAGTAAATTGCTGCACCGCGAATATAAATTCCTAACTCTTCATTTTGGAAAAACATTTATTTTAAAATTATTATTTTGCTTAAAAATTTAAAGAAGGTTTTTCAAATCTTGAATAGTTTTTAATTTGGTGTTTTGAACCCACAGCCAACACTTTAACACTTTTTTGGGTGGAATTCAAGTTTCAGATCGTTAGCAATTCTACACAAAATATCGGAAATAGATCTACTTTTTTCATTAACAGTAAAATTTCTAAAATCACAATTTTTATTTTTTCAAAAAAAATCAGGTTGCATTTTTATAGTCACGGGCATACTTTTTTTACTAAATAGTATTTTTTAATCGAATTTCCATAAATAAGTTCACAAGCTCAAAAAATTATTTTGGTGTATAATCAAGCAAAATTGTAAATGGACCAATGTGAATGTGTAAGCAACCCATTGCTTTGCCTGAGATCGAATTTGCAATTAAAAAAGATCACAATTTTGAAAATCCCTCTAATTAATACCGAGACTTTTATTTGAAAGCCAACAATGCTAAATGGCTTCTTTGGCCATAGACACGGAGAAAAATCAGTTTCCAAAATCGTAAAAAAGCGTTCATGAAATTCAGAACCACAAAGTATCCAAATCTCATGGAACAAATTTGAAAACCTTCCATGGCATTTGAACACTATGTTCGTGGTTCCGAATTTCATTACCGCTTGTTCACGATTTTCGGAACTGATTTTTCTCCGTGAAATGCCGCAAAATTTGAAATAATCAAATGAAATTTGTCTTTCAGTGTATTTAAAGGATGATTATTGATTTCAAACACACCATTATAAAATAAATTTAAAACAATTCATAACATTTGAACATTTTTTTAATTTTTAAAAATATTGATAAAAAAGTGAAATAAAGTCATTGAATACTCGAGTGCAAACAGCAGCTTGAGTTATTTTATTTTCAAATCTCTGAGGAAAACTAAATGTAAAACGAAGAATAATGTACGAGTAAACTCAAAAAAGTTCTCATATTTTGATATTATTAGAGTTATTTTTAATTCATGATAAAGTAATTTGAAGGATAAATCAATATGTTAGATTAGGTTAAATAAGATAAAAATAAGGATTACAGCTGGGACTTTGGATATCCGGATAATTTGCAGCATTAATAATTCTATTAGAAAATGAACTAACTTAAATAAGTCAGCTTTGTCTCACGACTGTGTGGTGACATAAAGATGAAACAAAATAATTTTACAGGTTTTCAAAAGACATTAAATTTTGTATCACATGATTTATGGCCCAATACTATTATCCGAAAAACTATTCGATCCGTTACATTTTTATTCTTAAATCTATTTTGGGTTCAGCAAATAATTTTATCCAAATAATTTTCAGTTCTGATACGATTTTCGTATATCTCTTTTGATTTCGTTTGAATAAAAAGATGAAATTTGATTTTATATAGAAAAAAATGTAAATTCTCCGGATATCCGAAGTCCCAGCTCTAATAAGGATAAATCAACATGAAAAGATTGATAATCTTTAGTTTTTTTAATTTATTTTACTATAAGTTAATATGTGTATAATTATATTATTAAACTATTAATTGATGGAAATTCTTTAAATGTAATAAAATTAAGTTTATAATCATATATGCAGTAAATATTTGGTGTCTTGGACTATTTCAATTTTGAACAGTATTTTTCTTGTGCACAAATATTTTAATATAGATTTTTGTCCATTGCACTTCAATCAGTTTATACAATGTCGTGAAATTCCGATTTAAATTGACATGCCGCGAAATGTCAATTCTTTTGCCGTGAATAATCACTAGCGCTGTTCATAGAGAATCTTCCTGAAAAGTTTCATCTCAAATTAAACATACATAAATAAAAAAATATTATTCGATATTCTAGAATAGTTTCAAAGTTTTCTGTTACACAATGTGTGTATACCATTTAAAACAAACGAGAACGAAAATATATTTATTTTTAAGAGAGTTTTATCGGTGGCGGTGATGGCAGCCTTATTCCTTTCCTGTCCCAAATTTGTAATATGCAACAAGACCAACAACGATGCCGGTGGGAAATTCCCGAGTACTACACAAAAAAAATAACTACCACCAAAAAAACCAGCTTTCCCTACCAAACCACAGAGTTGAGAGTTTAAACAGCTGTTTTTATTTGCGCACCCTCTCTCTCTCTCTCCCTGTCGCGTCATCACCGCGAGAGAGAGAGAACAAAAACCGCGATGTCATCGTGAGTGTGTTTGTTTTAATTAAAAACTTTATTTTCGTCATGTTTTTTAAGTGCAACGCAGAACAAACAGCACACCACTACACAGTCGGTCGCAGTGTCGACGCCGAAAATGTGGTGAAATCAATCGTTTACACGTACTCGCAGAAAAATTAAGGCATGTTTGAGTAGAAGTTCGATTGAATAAATGCGATATTAAAATTCGAATAATTTTACAAAATATTTTTCTGCGTGTACCAACTAAAACTAGACAAATTGCAAGTGACCTCCCAGCAAAAATCCCTCTCTTTTATTGAGATCGACGAGTTACTCTCACTGAGCCCGATTCTCTCTCCCCATCATCTCGACTGTACGTCTGCGTGAGTGTGTGAATCAAGCTGCTGTTCTCGCAAAGGAGCCAGAATGGGAAGCTCTGACGTCACGGAGCGCAATCGATGTCGTTGTGTGAGAGGCAGCGCACACTCAACACTGATGCGTGACGATCAGGTTCGATCGGGTTGTTATGATTATTTTTTTTATTGATTTTTAAACATATTTTTGTTTGACTATGATTACAGTTTTGTCATGAAAGTTTAGTACAGTATAATATCGATAATCGATTTTTTTCTTTTTTCATGTAGATTTTTCCTTCTACATAAAATCTTTATTGTTATTTTTTAAGGTGGTGTAATTATGTTTTTAGGATGTGGCCAGGCAAAAATTGATCCACACTTTTTTTATTGTTTTATATCTTAGTTCTTCCCAAAGGTTTCACACTTTTCAGCAATGGGTGATTTGTCCTTAAGCTGTAGCGAGTTTAATTTTCTGCAATTTTTTGATAAATTTTGATTAAAATTGGTTTCAAATCTAATTTTAAATCTCCGTTAAATGTCACAACACTGTAATCTCAACCACGTGTTATGTTTTGCCTGGCCATAAAGAGAGCCCACACTCCAACAGTCCACACAAACACGCCCACCCTGGACTCCCTGCTACCCTCTGAAGACAGAAAAGAGCAGTCCAGCCCCACCCAATTCTGCTACAGTGCCGCTGCAATGGGGCCTTCTTGGGGACAACAATTTACCACCCACCGGCCAGCCTTTCCCCGGGTTTTCCCTTACTCTGCTGGACGAAAAACCGAAACGAAAAAAACAACCGTCATTGCAGATAACTTTATTGAATGTGTCTGTGTGTGTCGCTTTTCTCTATATCTGCCTTTTTTTCTTCTTCTTCTTTTTACTTCTATTACCTTTTATTTTTCTCCTCCCACTACAGCGGAATTGTGAGCTTTTTTTTCCTTGTGGGTTGTTTTGCCCAACGTTGTCTTCTTTTCCTTACCTTACTTGTGTACGCAATATATCATAAACAGTGTGTGCGTGTGCCGAAATCTAGATGTTATGAAACCGAAATGATGCTACCAGCAGGAAGAAAAACATCACTAACAAACCCTGAAAGCTATCAGCAAAAGTGTACACCGGTTTAGTAGCAACGCGAGAGCGGAAAAAAGAACGACTCAAGATGATGAATGACGTAGGGCGGCTTTCGAAAGCTTCAGTCTCGATGGAAGGAAGGGGAGGGGCTATCACACAAGTAGGGCTGTCCCCTCTGGTAGCCCCACCCCCAGAAACTGACCAAAAGTTGAGCAGCTTCCCGTTGCTAAGTGTAATCGTGTGTTTAAAACTGAAAAAAAACATTTAAAAAATGCTTCGAGAAGTAACAGAAGAAAGCGTGAAGAACAGTTGAAAGTTGTTCTAACTAGTGCTAATGAATCCAATGTTTTGTTTTGACCCCATTTTTTTCTACTTATCCAACAATCACATAAATATATTTTCTCTCTTTCTCTCTCTCTCGTTCATATATATGCCTGCCAATAACCTATATATATATAAACATTTATAATATATGACGCGTATGTTTTTGCCACGTTATCCGTGTTTCAGGACCGCCGGTCGAAGTGGGAGTCACCATGTATGTGCTGTCTATCAGTTCGCTGTCAGAAGTTAAAATGGTACAACTACTATGACTACGTACCTGTTTTGATTACCTTTCGTACCATCATTATCTAGTATTTATTTTTTGTCAATTGTTTTCGTTTTATTATTAGTTTTTTCTCAAACCTTTCGTTCCGTTTGTTAGTAAGCTTTTTTACGTTGATTTTTGTGTTCTGTCCGTATTTCCTGTATCGAAACCCATTTAAAATCCGTATGTTTTTAATACAGAAAAAAACCAAATCGATCAAAACAATGTAAAAAATCTTTTTGGGTTTGCTAACCCACAACGGTACATTGAAATTGTTTTCCTCGAATAAGCTGCGATTTCTGAAGTTGCAATACCAAATCGTTTGAACGTCTTTGCCTTGCAACCTCAAAAGAGGTCCTATCTGTTTTAATATCTAGGAAAACTTTTCAAAAGGGCGCTTGTTTACACCGAAGGTTATGCCTTGTTGCAAATTTGCTTAGAAATGGTTTGCACACTCTTAAGCGTTGACCACAATACTGCGTTGAAAGCAGGCTGAACGTTTTGCCACTTTTAAATTTCGCTGGTAGAGCCTCCGATCCTGCGTTCAACGCTGTATAGAGTGCCAGCCAGCTCCATAAGCTGATTTGAAAAGAACACCGTGAAAATAACAAACTTGTCTTGTGATTTGATCATAATATTGACCAGTTTTGACAGCTATTGCGAACCATTTACCTACGGCAAAGCCAAACCACCCTCAAAAAAGGTAAATATTATGATCGGATGACATGTAGATTTGTAAACAAACAGTCTATGCTGCTCACGTCAGTGAACACAGTAAAAAATGTGTAAATGTGGAAGGTGTAAGATTTAATATTACAGAGAAACCTGTTTTTACGCGTAGGCGTTACGCTTTTTATTTCATCGATTTCTCTTAAACCATAAAATATTTTTGCATGCTTCAAAAAACGTTTAGTAGATCTGAACAAAACCTACAAAATGCTTTTAAAAGATTGCAAAAATGTTGCGTCATTCTAGAGATATCGGCAAATTAGTAAAACGTAACGCATCGCGTAAAAAAAGGTTTCTCTGTACCTTTTTTATGATGTAATTCTACCTCAATTCAGACTGAAAAAGTGACATTACACCAGAAAAGTGGTAAAATTACATATTTTAAGAGGTATAATTACACCAGAAAACCTCTTTTAACGCGGTTTCGTTACGCTTTTTATTTCGTAAATTTCTCTTAAACCATGCAATATTTTTGCAAGCTTCAAACAGCGTTTTGTAGATCTGAACAAAACCTACAAATTGCTTCTGAAATATTGCAAAAAGGTTGCGTCGTTCCAGAGCAATCGACAAATTAGAGAAACGTAACGCACCGCGTAAAAAGAGTTTTCACTGTACCATGATTTTTTTACTGTGAATTTATTCAGGGGTGATATTCGCTACTTGGGATGAGCAAGATAGACTGCGTGTGTACAAATTCACTTAGGCCAATTTTAATTTTAGTGATTGAAATTAAAAATAAAATTTCGAAATAATGCTAAGTGACGTATGTCCACCTTAAATATGTTTTAACTTTATTTGGCGCTTACGTCACATTAAATTACTATGCTCGAAAAAAAATCATTTTTAACTTTGTAATTGAAACAAAGATACAATAATATGTGAAGTTAAAAAAAATAAAATTTAGTAATAGTAAAATAAACCTAAGCTTAGGCAAGACTTTAGGTCATTTTAAAATACTAGATTTTCATGAATATTCAACCTCAGGAGAATACAATTATATATGTACATATCTTTTTTTATATCTCTTGAAATATTAGAACCAATTTTTTTCCAAAGAAGAATATATAAACATTCACAAGCAAAGCATCAAATAACCTAACACACTCTCACAGTAAACATTCACCTACAAATAGTTACACAGTCAGTATTTCCCAAGTTACGGTCCGTAGAATCTACCACCCCTCAAAGACAACAAACCGTAATGAAAAAAAAATCGGTAGAAGTGAAAAATAATATCAACCCCAAGAAAATTAAGTTCTGTGCACATTTCATTTTCACATCACAACACACTCGCCGTGTCAACACACATCTGGTGCAACGTGATTTTGCAAATATTTCTTTAAACATTTCTTGGAAGTAAACACAGCTCTAACAAACACAGTATTACACAAAAAAACAGAACGCTTGGCACACCCGATCGAAGGAGAAGCTCTTATTTTGTTGATAAACTTTTTTGTCATTTTTGCTTTTTGCCTTTTTTAATTCACAATTTTTTTTACAAGGTAACAATAAAAAGCATTTTTTTAGAAAACGTTTGTGGATTTTTTTTTTCAATTCAGCGCTTTATGTCACCAAAAATTTGTAAAAATATTTAATTAGCTTATAGTCATTATAAAAAGGTTCACAATTTTGAGTTTAATTTTGCACATAAAATAAATGATTTTTAACTCTGCAAACTACTAATCTACACGGAGAAAAATCTGCTACCAAAATCGTAAACAAGCGTTCATGAAATTGAGAATCGCAAAAAGTGTTCGAATTTCATGGTATGTTTGTTCACGATTTTGAAAATCATTTTATTGGGAGGACAATTCTACTAAAAATCAGGTGTTTAATTGGTTACGAAACAAATGGCATATCCATGAAAAATATTGACTCTGATTTGCATCAAATGATCACTCCTAGTCGGAAATATCAGCTCACCATGCAATAGAAAACTCAAACCTTCCCCCGTGATACTGAGCAAACCGATTTCAATTGGCACGATGTCAAATCCCTTCCACGAAATGAGCACCACCGTCCTTGTTAATTCAATGTGCAGTCCTATTTGCACACTTCAACTGTATTGATTACACATGGCCACAGTGTGTGTGTCGGTGTGAGTGTGCATTTCACTGTGGTTATCGTTTGACTTTTGAAGTGGCCTTTTTTTCACTGAGCTTCAAACCGCGCTGTATTTGGCCTCCACAAACGTTTTCCACCATGTTGGCAAATCAAAACAACACTTTTCGATTTCCACTTGAATTATTTTCCACACCTACACAATAGAAAGAGCACACTGAAACACACTCACACACACACACAGCGAAAGACATCTCAATTGAGCCTAGCCGCACACAACATTCTCTCGGAAGCCAAGTTCGGAAAATGCAACAGAAGAAAAAAAGCTTCCACCACATTTTCCCGGAGCACAATTTTTCCCCACACCAGGTGGTCAGGGAGTGGGTGGTGTTACGTTCGCACACCGCCGTCCACTTGATGGGATTGCGGAAAAACTATTCCACCCACTCAACACTAGAACACACACACACACACACATACTCACACTCCAGTGCGCACAGACAAGGGTGCCCGGAAATGAAACGATATGATTGAAAATGAAATGTGAAACATGCGGCAAAAACAAAACTACCACCAAGAGAGAAGGAAGAATAAGACTGAAAAAAAATAAACTTTCGAAAAACTTTCCCATAACTGAGTGTGATGACGGTATATTTTCCCACCCCCCTGGCAGAAGAAGCTTATGAGATTTGACGTTTCTGTTTCTGCTCTCAGCAGGCGCGCAGGGCTGGTCGAACAAACTATCATCGCCGCCATTGTCGACGTCATGAAACTTTGCCGTCTCCGTCTGCCCAACTCTGCGGCTTTCGGTGACGACGACTGACAAATCCTAGGGAGCTTTTCGTCAACTGCTGGAAGCTAGGGAGCAGGATGAAAATTACGATATTTTAAAAATTCTTTGAATGTCAAATTAAATATTGCGCTTATAGCGCAACACACGGAGAAATATCAACTCTCAAAATCGTAAACAAGTTTCCATGAAAACTGGGACTACGACGAAGGTGTCCAAATTCCATGGTACGTTTTTGAAAAACGTACCACGCATATTGAACACTTTGTTCGAGGTTCCAAAATTCATGAACATTTGTTCACCATTTTGGGAACCGATTTTTCTCCGTGCACACTGATCGCTAGGTTAAGTGAAAAATGGATTTTCTGAAAAAGATGGGCAGATTTCGAGCTTGGGTGTTTTTGTGAGAGTTTTCACAAACAGATTGAAGCAATTTTTGCTTGGCTGGAAGTTAGGGTGATTCACGAATAGGGTGTTTCAGAAAATGTAACTTTTCCTGAAAATTCTAAAATTCATCTGAAAATTTATCTCTAAATCGCGCTTTCTACGACTAACTTTATCAAAAGCGTCGGGGCAAACATTTAAACATCAGTTTTTTTAACGTTGCCATTTAGGGATTAGTTTTGGACAAAAGATATATTGGGAGCTCTTTTAGAGCTCTGATAAATGATTATTTTGTTTTTTTTTTGCAAAATTAATTTTGGACTTATTGGTCAAAAGTGACATCAAATTTCAGATAAAACATGGAAGGAGAAAAATGCCCGGTACTACCCTCACAAAATAAAACAAAAATGTACTTCAACAACAGTGACCAAAGTATGGCCCGCGAGATGATTTATTGTGGTCCGCGGACCCGTTTTTAATGATCATGTAAATGGGCCCATTTATTTTGTAATTTTTACAAATAAAGGTCTAGTTTATGGTTTTTTTAATCTTTTTATTTTTTGAAAAAAGGAATTATTTGTTTATATTTCAATCCCGATTATACCTACGAAACAAACATTTGGTCAAAGAATCTTTGCTATTAAAAGTTTGAAAGAGTTTTCCCGTAAAAAAATTCATCGAACTTTTTTTAAAAGTGAGTCCTAAATCGTCAAAATTTTACTTTAGTAAAACGCCGTTTTTTAAATTTTATTGAAATTGGAGGAATAACTTGAAAAATAGCCATTAGTTATTTTAACAGTTGAAGCTCATTTAGAAATAAAATTATGTTATTTTGAAAAGTTTGTATCACCCTTAAAAGACATAAAAAGTATAAAGAAAATTTAAGTACAATTAATTAAAAAATCATGTTCAAAATATTTGAGAAATTACGCTAGTCCTCAGCATTCACCTAGACCAACCACCTCTCGACCTAGACCAGACCGTGGAATATAAACTTCTCATTAAAATATTAGAAACGGCCTTGCTTGATTGCAATGTTTTTTGAGGCATGATTTTGCAGAAAAATTACAGGAATAAGCTGATGAATAATAGTTTTGAAAGATTTGTTTAGTTTTGATGATTTTAATAAATTTGATATAGTTGATTAGATTTTTTTTAACGAAACCGTTGAAAACAAACTCATTTTGTTCCTAATATTTATGAAAAAACATTAAATTTCATAAAACTTCATCTGATTTTTGTATTTTTTGGCCCGCCATACAAAAACTTTGAGCACCCATGACCTACATGTTTTCCCAAGTGATTTTGCCCTCTAAATTTTAATTTACCCTCGTTAATGAGCCAAAGTGTCAACTATTTTTCGTTGGTTATATTTTGTGTTCCTTTCCTAAATAATCATATAAACCTCCAACGTTTGACCAACGTTTCACTAAAACTAAGATTCAAATGTGTTTTTCAGAAAATGCAACAACAAATGTGAAACTCGATTTTTTCACCACTTGTCGTATTAATCCAACTCGACAGAGCCTCGTTGGAGAGGAAAAATATTTTTGGAAATATTTCAATCCAAACAAGATTCACTCAAAAGATACTACAAAATCATAACCTAGTGACCCCAGCGGTATATCTTCCTGTGGGAACCCATAAATTGTCCTTTGCTAAAGGGCAGACCACGTGTCACAGCTTCTGTCTTCCTTCTTGGGGACGATGGGGTGAGGAAACTGCTGTTTATTGCCAGCAACGTCATCACATAAGTAATCCGCTTTGGTCCTTCCGGGAAGGGAACAATCTCTGATAAGTACCCCCTTCAGTATTAAACGGATTTTTTTTAAGAAATATGAGAAGTGGTATTTTACGAATTTTATATGAATGAAAAACGTACTAAAAGATGCTGCTTTAAAAATTTCAAGTATACTGTGCGCCTAAATATCTTCAGTGATAGTTCTAACACTTATTTACTATCTAGTTTTGTGTAAGTGCTACTATCAAAATCATGTTTGTTGCAATTCAGCACTAAACGTTCCATCTATTGCATTTACGATAAATTCCATAACCTGCCTGTTTACCACCGGTTTAGTTGTTTATATTTTCAATTCTGTAATTCTTTATTATTTTTTGTCAGTTTTAATCCTCGCGTTGATTTTCAATGTACTGCCATATGTTTTTTGTAAAACTGTTATTTTTTTCAGCGCCAAGGCGCTGCTTGAGTTTTCTTATTTAACCTTGATTTTAATTTTTTTGTTAATTATTGAAACTGTAATTTTATGAAAAGCCACAAAAAGTAATATTGGCACCAGTAACTTACAAATTGAACCACGTGTGCAGGCGATGGGGACACAATCGACGCTTGTAAATATGTATCTGTAATTTGAACTGTTCGCGTACGCGTGTAGAAATTTGACAGATCTTTAACATACTCACACAATCACACAGTATTTCTATCTCGTTCTCCCGCTCTGTCTCTCTCGTGCAAATCGCTCTCAGCTCCGCCCAGCTTGATAGCGTATCTCGTCGGCTAGTCTACTTCTAGCACAGTACCAACATATGCAAAAAAACAAACTAGCTTAGAATGTTAATGAGTGACACTTGGAGTGGACAGAGCCAGATTGATGAA
Source organism: Culex quinquefasciatus (assembly GCF_015732765.1). Taxonomy (NCBI): domain Eukaryota; kingdom Metazoa; phylum Arthropoda; class Insecta; order Diptera; family Culicidae; genus Culex; species Culex quinquefasciatus. Next base: position 182,077,015 of record NC_051863.1, read on the forward strand.
GTATTAGCAAGTGTTAGATCAACAATGAAAAAAAAAACTATTCCAAACTACGAAAAAATTGATTTGGTTTTCATGTAACAGACATTGTGAGCAAGTACCGATTTTTTTACATAAAACCATTCCGTTTTTGTTTCACTATTTTGAGTTCCATCAGCGCCTCAGATCGATAACAATAACTTGTACGGGGAATACGAAACAGTCAAAGAATCTTTAAGTGGAAGAAGATCAAACTACATCTTCGTGCTAGCATAGGGAAACGATTTTTGTTCGGATTTATCCTCCTTCAATGAGAAAAAAAAGTGTTAACTAATCAAATGCAGTTTAACAAACAATCCCCCCAAAACAAAACAAACCAATCGACCATTGTGAACAGCTATTCATATCGAATTGCAAACTCTGATTACAGGTCCCCCGGTGGAAGTTGGTGTTACAATGTATGTGCTGAGTATCAGCTCGGTGTCGGAAGTTCTAATGGTACTTAAAAGCCTTCAAATATTACTACTAACTAATGCTACTACTATCCACAAAAAAAAGAAGTTCAAGAAGATTCATGAGAACAAACTAGCCTTGAACGGGTGGAGTCGAGAGTTCCAGCAATGGGCTGGTTTTGCGAGTGGATTCACAAAGAATCTAAATCAGTAGGTTTGAAGCCATGGCCAGATTCCAGAATCCACCAGCAAAACCACCCAGAACTCTTGGCCCATCTTTAAAATATTTATCTTTCTGTCTGTTGTTAATGTCAAGTGTATATTATACTCGGAAAATAACTGCATAATGAGATATGCTATTTTCAAACTGTATTGATTTTACATATATATATATTTAACCGAACATGTATACGCTTTGTATATTAGTTTCTGTTTTTTGTATTTACTCAACCTTCAGTTGAAACCGATCGATCTTTACGTACATTTATGCGAGAGTACCACTATGAGTTGTTTTTCTAACAATTCCTAACTGTGTTGGATGTTGTGCTGAGACATTTTTCAATCACTTGACCGAAACGAAGCTCCAAATGTCAATGGTCCCGGCAAATGTAGCAGCGAAAGATGAAACTAACCCACAAACTGCATTCGTCTTTCTTTGCCATTTTATCCACCAAACATGTAACTTTATAGCATTTCACGAGAAGATACTTGAAAAACAGTACCACAAAATGTCCATAAGTAGCTTCTGCCTGCAACAAAACCCAAAAAGCAACGTTTCGATCAGATCGGATGAAAAACCGTTTCAACTAATCTTGAGTTTCGTTTATTTTTTTCCGTAATAATTTTCATTTTAATTTTTTTAGTTTGCGTCTCACAACCCTGAATACATTGGTTGTGTGCATGCACGAGAGAGTACATTTATCAGTATTTTATCTGTAAGTCTGTTTTACTTTCATTTCAAACTGCCCCCCAAAACCGTCCCTCCTTCTGAGTCCCTCCACTCTCAATGTGCATCCAAATTTCACTTGATCGAACTCGAAATTTAAACACGACTGCAGTTGAATCCCTCCCGCAGGTTTCGATTTGCCCCAACTGTACACCTAACGGGACAAAACGAAACCGCAAATCGAAAGAAACTAAATTTAAATCAAAACATTGAAAATATCACGCATCGTCCTAGCTTTTCCAAGCTGCCCAAAGAGTTCGTTTTAAACCCCTACACAGTTTCCTTCTTATTTTATGTTAGTCTCTATGTACAACATTGAAAGTGTGAAACAAGTTAGCCAGCATATACCGAAAATCGATAGTCAACTTTTATCAGTAGGCTTTCTGTGGAACTATGTACATCCAAATTATTTTATACTTATAAATATAACCCCACCTCTTTCCGCTTTTTGTGAATTTAAACGGGCGAATTACTTTACCAACGGATTAAATCGAAATCAAAACAAAAACGCAATAACCAAGTTTCGCTGTACTTGAGAGCTCCAACTCGATGAAAAACATCGACCAACTCCAAGTAGTTGTAGTTGAGCAAATAGAACGGGGAAAACATTGCTGCTGCGTCAGCCCTACTAACGGAACTGTAAAGTGTTTGTTAATCGTGATCTTTTCGTTTCGAAAGTTTTTAATAAACTTGCGTTTTGCAGTTCAATCACTTTTTCATTTGTTTTTTTCTTTCTTTCTGTCAGATTTTTCCCAAGTTTCGAAAATGGTGTCTATTTCTTGCTCTTTCACTCTCTTCTTTCAATCTGTACTTTTTTGTTTTATATTCATGCAATTTATTGGATGCTGGGTAGGCGGACGCAACGGATCGTTCATCATTGCGGATGAGGATAATGTGGTGAATTTTAAATTGACGATGTCGTCTCAAAAATTAATGAAGTATTTATGTAACACTCAAACGCTCTGGTTTAACCCATATTTTATTCTTAAAAATAATCTTAAGATTATTGGTATATATGAGTATTTGGTCAATAAAACAAAAACTTGTGTGTGTGTGTGTGGTCCAATCCAATACCCGCTAACCGGTAGCGAAATTATGGGAAAGTATAGTTTGTATCAGACTTTGTATATGCCGAATGCTGATACAACTTATCTCAGTCCCGGGTATTAGGTGGTGATAGCCCTCGCGCTGCTTCCAACGACCCGTTTCAGAATGACAGAGCTCCTTGCGGTCCAATTCCGAGGTCGCTCCGGCATTGTTCGGCCCCGCCTAAACATAGAAGCAAGCATCTGAAGGAAACTCGATCTATATTTAGACTTCTAATCCCCTCAGGCAAATCAAGGATCAGCGCGTATTTAATATGAGAAGATAGCATGTTTCAAGACTACGGATCAATTCACTACTAGAGTGTAAACCTTCTGATGGCCGACTGCTTAGCGTCCCAGACCACCATTCCAAAGGTGTGAGTTCGAATCCCACCTGATTCATTTTCGTTTTTGTTCATATTCAAAGTTCAAATTCATGATTCCAAATTTCAAAGGTACCGACCGGGATTTGATCCCTGAACCTTCTGCTTGTGAGACAGAAGCCGTAACCATTAAGCCACGGAGCCGGTCTTGGTCAATAAAACAAAAACTTGTTGTCAAAACAATGCCGGAAATGATACAAAACTTCAAGGAATTATCCTAACACATGATTCTGCAAAAATAATTGACATAGTTAAATCCTACGGAGCACGGGACCGGTTACCCGAAGGTCTGGATCATGTTCATGTAAGGACCATGAAAAGATTTTTTTTTTTGTAAAATTGGTCAGCGCGGGCACGGTCAAGGCTGCTCCAAATAAAAAAAAATGTATTTTTCATCGGTGAAAATAAAGATAGTTTCAAAACCTACGCTATCTTTTATTACTTGACTGTAAAAAAATATGGGACATTTCATTAGAAGGTAAATTTACTGTTCTTCTCTAGTCAAGGACATTTTTTGCATTTGGATTTTTTTTTATTTTAAAATTATGTATTTTTGTAACTTTGCAGGATTACCTTTTAGCGTATATCATTATTCTACAAAGTTGTCAATAAAATATACATAAACAAAAATGTTGATGTATGAACATAAGGAGTGTGTATCAATCTTAAACGAGTTATCTGAATTTAACGAAACAGTTTTGATGATTATAACAATTTTTGACCACATTTTTTTAATTTTCTTTTTTTATCTATAAATCATTTAAAATTTTCATTTTTTCGGAATGTTCAATAAATTAAAGAATATTCCTCACATTTAGAGAGTAATGCTATCCAAAATAGATACAAAAGGGCTGACCATTCAATGTTCTATCAACATGATTCATTATTCATACCATCAGATTGGGTAGTCAGATCTTCATAATTCAGGGCACTTATGTGCTTATATTTTTTAATAGGGTTGTTAGATTTTCAATCTTTTGAACTCGTTGGAAAGGTTTCTTGATCACCTATTTATCGACAGGTCGCATGATATATCCGGACAACGTTTTCATCGAAATATATGAGATCCGGTCTCTAAAAAGTTCATAAATAACACTTAAGTGCTTATAACTTTTGATGGGGTTGTCAGATCTTCAATCTTTTGAACTCGTTCGAAAGGTCTTTTGATCACCTATTCATTGACAGGTCGCGTGATATATCCGGACAACGTTTTCGAAGAAATATATGAAATCCGGTCTCTAAATAGTTCATTAATAACACTTAAGTGCTTATAACTTTTGATAGGGTTGTCAGATCTTCATTCTTTTGAACTCGTTGGAAAGGTCTTTTGATCACCTATCCATCGACAGGTCGCATGATAGATTCGGACAACGTTTTCATCGAAATATATTAGATCCGGCCTCTAAAAAGTTCATAAATAACACTTAAGTGCTTATAACTTTTGATAGGGTTAACAGATCTTCAATCTTTTGAACTCGTTGGAAAGGTCTTTTGATCACCTATCCATCGACAGGTCGCATGATAGATCCGGACAACGTTTTCATCGAAATATTTGAGAACCGGCCTCTAAATAGTTCATAAATAACACTTAAGTGCTTATAACTTATGATAGGGTTGTCAGATCTTCAAAATCAAACTCGTTGGAAAAGTCTTTTGAATACCTTTCTAAAAATGTATAACATGACGGGGTTTCTTACAAAAACCACCCTTTTTACATTCTTCCGGACTTTTGCTAGAATCGTTTTTTAGCATAACTTTTGAAGTACTTTACTAAACTTAATAATTTTCAATAGCGACTTATGGGACCCCAAGACGGATCGAATGAGACCAATACGGTCTAAATTGGTTCAGCCAGTGCCGAGATAATCCAGTGCAATTTTTTTTATCAACATCCCACCACACACACAGATATTTGCTCAGAAAGTGATTCTGAGTCGATAAGTATACATGAAGGTGGGTCAAGGAGGTTCAATTAAGAATTTCGTTTTTCGAGTGATTTTATAGCCTTTCCTCAGTAAGGTGAGGAAGGCAACAAGCAAAAATTTATTTTTTTCTGAACATTTTTAAACTTTATTAAAATTTAGTCAAAATAAATTATATTGTTATAATTTCCAGGAAATTAAAAATCAATAGAAACACATTTTTAACAAAATATCAAATGCAATGTCCCAGACACATACGATACAGCTATGTATTAGGATGTAGCAAAAATGATTTTTGGTGGGCCGATTTATAAAAAGCCAAACTTCAAAAGGCTGTACTGCCCTTGATCGCATAAATGTCCTATATGCATTTTCAATACTTTTGAGGTATTGATGTAGTTTAGTTAAAAATCGTGTTTTTAAAAGCCAGCAACATCCAATACTTTGTTCTAGAAATCTAGAGGAAATTTTGTATCACCAAGATTTTTGTTACTTAACTTTTGCATAAAGATTTTTGTTACAGACTTTTAAATATCTTCAAAACTATATCCCCTAAAGTATTGTCTTCAATGTTATTAACAACAAAGTTTGACTATTTTTGCAATCAGATTGTTGCAGTTACAGTTTGACAATTCTGGAATAAGAAGACAACAACTTCCTTGATTGCTGTGCACCCTTAAAAGTGTTTTTTTTTAATAATCTTGGGAGCAGTTTGGTGATTTAAAATTATAGTGTTATTAAATGAAGATAATTGAAAATCATGATTTTCATTTTCTCAAAATGCACAAAAAATCTGTTATAAAACGAGATGGTTCTTCACATGTTTTGATAGTATTGACAGTCCCACAAAATTTGAGGTTAATCAGAGAAGGTCGATCTAATCTTCACTAAAAATTACAGTGCAAAATGTTTATATCTGAAAAAAAAACTATAATATTTCAATCCTTTTAAATGCTGCCATGCAAATAATGATGTTGGATTTTACAGCACATTGTAACAATGCAAATGTATCAAATTATTAGTTTGGTAATTACTCACTCAATATATGTACTTGAGCAAATAAATTACAGCTCCGATAAAATTGGGTCAAACTCTCACACACGCGGACCGATCCCGCTAAATTATTATCAACCGATCATAATAGGTCACTGAGCACCGCCACATCAATCCACTGCTGGCCAATTAAGCCACACATACCAACACACAAACACACACGCAAAACCCCGAGCCCTAATCGCTCCACTGCGCACTTAGCCGCTGTTATTAATGGTTTAAGGCTGAATGGGGGGGCAAAAAAATCGCAATAAATTACATCTGTGGTTAAGCCACTCCTCCGAACCACGGGAGGACTCTGACGAACGCTTCTGCCACGTGTCCCACTGCCCAGCATTCGTTTTTTTTGTGTTGTGTTCATCATCATTATTAGTGGAAACCAAATCAAAGTATTATTGATACACACATACTGTATACTGTATTGAGTTTGTGTTGGAAGCAATACGATAACGTACGAAACAAAAAAAAATGAAGCCATCTACTAGTGCATATATCAGAACAGATTATATTTGTACGTATATTCATCAAAGATATGCAAATGTTAACAGCCAGCTACCAATCACAACAAACAGAGCCAACGCTGAACAACAAAACAACTACAAATGTAAACGTGAAATAAAGTAATTTGAAAAACTGTCACTACAGGACGTGACCCATTGCCCGCCTGCAAAATTTAATTTGTAATCTTTATTTACGTTCGTGTTTTTACAATTCAGTTTTACTTTATTAAAAAATCTCATACATATATACTCGAATCGCTGTGTTTGTGTTTATGAAATAATCTTCTTCCTTTCCGTTGAAACCCCGTTGCTGCTTCGGTTCTTTTGATCATCCATCCTTCACTTTTATTAACCGTTGCGTTTCGTATTTCTGGGACCCTAAATGTGTGTGCGATTTTTTTTTTATTCATTTCTAATTTCATTCTGATTTCAAAATGCGCTCCTTACTCGCCTACCCTACTATCCCTTTCTCGTTCTATCTTTGTGCGTGTGACTAACTTTCCAGCTGTCTGCCAGATTTATGAGTTAAACGATTGCGAAATTTTGATTGAAATCAAGACAGCTATGAAGAATCCTCCCAACTCGTTTCTACTTCTAATGCTTTCGTATTGTGACTGTGAAACAAACTAGAACGCAATTCTTTCATCTTTCCCTTGGTTTCATGACTAATCTTACGTTGGAAATCATTTTCAAATTTCTCTGATTTTTTACCATTTTGATTAGATTTCTTCAAATCACTTCTACTCACATGGAGAAATGGAGAAGAGTTACCAATTTCTAGATATGGCAGAGGGATACCGTTTAAATGGTTTGAAAAAGCCCTAAAATTTAAAATTTGTGCATTTTTTTTTAAATTTAATTTATCTTTTTTATGTAAAAGTCATTTTCAAACAATACATGAATTTTAAAAAAAACAGATATTAATTATTAAATAAACCTTGTCGTAAACATTAAACAAATATGCACCGATGACGATGGATCTCCCAACCTCAAAACTGCCGTCTCGTCTATCTAAAACTATCAATCTTGAAGCAATTTCCGCCCCTGTCTGCATACATTCATGTAACTTTCCCCTCCTTTTCTGTACAGTACCAAGTGTGATAATTTCATTTGAAACGTTTCAAACGTCACTCTGGATGACACTTTCCGCCCCTCCCTCATCACGCACACGCTGCTGGAAAATTGACCAACTTTTTCACTTTCCAGCTGGTGACGCGAGCTTTCCTTCTTTTTGTCCCTCTCCTTTCAGTTCAGAATGTGATCTCCGACAGTTTGTCCCTCTCTTGTTCTGTGTGTTAATTAAGTTAATTACAATATAAAAAAAAATACGCACACAGCTGGTCCCCAAGGCACACAAACGGTGCTTCTTTTTTTAGGAACTTTTGAGTATTTCTTCACGCGTTGAGTTCAAGCGTTACTTCCAGAACTCAGAACTTTGCTTCTACGTTTTGTTTATGTTTGTTTAGCTTTTATTTTATTAGTTTTCCATCGCTCATTCTGGAATTTTATCGTGGTTGCATGAGATATGACCATAATCGAGAAGATAGAAATCTTCAAAATACATACAAATAAATGTGACTTTTCGCTTTCGAAAAAAAAACCTAAATCGGGCAAATTTCACAAGACAACCGTGCCCGGCAGCTCCACCCTGGTGTGTGGGCGTGACGTGTTTGCCTAAGTTTTCTACAAAATTGTTGAGTTTCGTCATTATTTCTGAGCTGAGCAGCTGTTTTAAAAATACAACGAAAAAAACACAAAAACACAAAACACCACAAATACTAACAGAAAAAAAGGATGACAATCTACAGAAAGGCGAAAAAACGACTCGAAACTTGTCTGGTGAATGAGAGTGCGAGTGCCTGGGTACGTAAGTTTGAATGTGAGTGTAATGCTTGAACAAATCAAGTACCGCCACGCGAGATCGTGAGACTCGGTGTCATTCGGACGTGCTCAGACACGTGGAAAATTGTGAAATTGTACAACAGAAGCGCGGTTGTTACACAAAGACACTCAGAAACTCGTAATTAGTCTGTTTTTTTTAATATGATTCACGTGTGCACTGTTGAAGTTCAGTAGATACTTGTGTCATCATTGAGAGTGGTCCTGGAACTGGAATAACATATTATCGCTAGAAAAGGTTAATTTGAAACAAAACCTAGCTATAAATCTACTACGAAATTAACGACACATCAACCAGAGTGCACCCAGCTTATTGAGACAAATTATAAATTATTTTTTGCAATTCCGTCGTGAAACTACTTACTTTTCCTGTCATTCTTGAATGACGCAATAGCCTACTTTTCTGTACCAAAAATAACAGAATCGAATAGCAACACTTTTCAAAATAAATGCCGAAAAGTTCTACTTTTCAGCACTCAAATGGGTGCTGAAAAGTTGAACTTTTCAGTACTTGTTTCGAAAAGTAACACTTTTCAACATGTTTTTGATTTAAACGATTTATTGACAAAATACATGAAAATTTGACATAAAATTTCATTCAGTGTGTGTTTCTTGGAATTGCAAAAAATGTTGTATGGAACTCGTTGCAAAACTTGATTTTTTCAGCATTCTTTGTATTTATCCAACTCGGTGAACCTCGTTGGATAAATGTACGACTCGTGCTGAAAAAAACCTCTTTTTGGAACTTGTTGCATAAACTACTATTTAACACTCTTTTTAATGCATCCCTCAAAATACTGTCTTCCAAAATCATCTACAACTAAATTTATTTTTTTTGTAATCAGATTGTTGCAAGAACGGATTCGTCACTTTGCATATTTTGGAGCAAGAAGAAAACAACTTCCTTGGATGCTCTGCACCTTTAAGTACAAAAAAAAAATACGCAAAAAAATGTACCGTAAATAGAGGTGACATTGAAAGGTTGATGATGGAATCATACTAGGATTGGTGGAGAAGTTTTAAAAGAACCTCAAGAAATAGTTTACAACAATTTTTAAAAGATTCAAAAGTTAGTTTACTATAACAATGAAAACACTTAAAAACTGGATTTCTGAATACTTTCAAAATTTCATACTTTTCTCAGCAAAAATTAGTACGGATCGGAAAACGGACTGCAATATCGCATTTTTTATAAAATTTTACACGAAGAAAAGCTACAAAATATTTTCAGGATTATTTTGTGAGACAATTTTATAAGTAAATTAAGAAGATTGGTAAATCCTAAATACAAAAAAAAAACTATTTTCGCAAGAATTAGAAACTTTTTCGTTCTGGGTTGCTGTTTTTGTGAATGTTTGATGGCAACAAAAATTGTAGTTTTTATGAAAATTCAATTTTTAATGACTTAACCTTAAAATTCAAATACATGCCATTAAAAGTTAGTAAACTTAGTTGAAGGAACATTTATTTGTAATTTTATCTAATAAAACATTAAAAAACTAACTTAAAAAAATTACATGATTGATTCAATTTTCTCACATATAAGCTAAAATTTGCAAGAAACACAGTGACTTTCAAAGTCAAGTTTTCAAGTTATACAATTTAAACGAAAATATTACTTAAAGTGTGTCCTACCATAGTAGAGAAATTCTCTATAAAATCAGTCTTTTTAAGAATTTTATTTTTTGTATTTTTTAATATGTCCATATAATTTTCCATACAAATTTGGCAGCTGTCCATACAAAAATTATATATGAAAATTAAAAAAAATGAATCTTGTGAAGGATCTTTTTGATCGATTTGGTGTCTTCGACAAAGTTTTAGGAATGGATACGGACTACACTGAAAAAAGTGATACACGGTAAAACAATGGAGAATTTTTAATTTACTTTTTGCCACTAAAACTAGATTTGCAAAAAAAAACTATATTTTTTTTTATTTTTTGATAGGTTTTGGGGGACATCAAATGCCAACTTTTCAGAATTTTTCAGGATGTGCAAAAAATCTTTGACCGAGTAATGATTTTTTTAATCAATACTGATTACTTCAAAAATCAAAATTAAGTCACAAAAATTTTTCAACTTCATTTTTCTATGTAAAATCAAATTTGCAATCAAAAAGTTTTTTTTTGTGAAATTTTGATAAAGTGCACCGTTTTCAAGTCAAAGCAATTTTTAGGTGACTTATTTGAAAATAGTCGCAGATTTTCATTTTTTTAAATAAGTGCACGTGTTTGCCCACCTTTGATTTTTATTTTTTTTTTGAAAACCTGAGAAAAATTCTCTATATATTTCTTTTTTTTAACTTTTTTGATACCCTTAGTTGCTGAGATATTGCCATGCAAGTGTTTTAAAACAGGAAAATTGTTGTTTTTTAAGTCTCACCCAAAAAACCTACAATTTTCTAACGTCAATATCTCAGCAACTTATGGTCCGATTCACAATGTTAAAATATGAAACATTGGTGAAATTTTCCGATCTTTTTGAAAACAATATTTTTTAATCAAGACTAACATTTCAAAAGGGCCAAATATTTAATATTACGACCTTTTAAAATATTAACCCTGGTTTAATTAATTTTTGAAAATATTTCTATTGAAAAGATCGGAAAATTTAACGTATGTTTCATATATTAACATTGTAAATCGTACCATTAGTTGCTGAGATATCGACATTAGAAAATGGTGGATTGTTTGGTGAGACTTGGAAAACATAAATTTTCATGTTTTTAAACATTTGCATGGCAACACTCAGCAACTAAGGGTCGTATCAACAAAGTTCAATAAAGCAAAATATAGAGAATTTTCTCAGCTTTTTGAAAATATTTTTTTTCAAAAGTGGGCAAACATGTGCACTAATTTTTAAAAAATAAAAAACTGCGACTATTTTCAAAAAAGTGATCTAAAAATGGCCTTAACCTGAAAACGATACATTTTATCAAAATTTCTCTGAAGTACTTTTTGATAGCAAATTTGATTTTACACAGAAAAATTAAGTTGAAAAATTTGTGCGACCAATTTTTCGATTTGTTGAACAAATCAGTATTGATTAAAAAATCATACTCGTTCGAAGATTTTTTGCACAAACTGGAAATCTTGAAAAATTGGCATTTGATGTCCTCTAAAACATATCACAAAATGAAAAAAATAGTGTTTGTTGCAAATCTAGTTTAAGTGACAAAAAGTTAAATAAAAAATCACCAACAAATTTTTTACCGTGTATCATTTTTTTCGGTGTTGTCCATATCCATACCTACAACTTTGCCGAAGCCACCAAATCGATCAAAGAAATCCTTCAAAAGATACAGATTTTTGAATTGTCATACATCATTTTTGTATGGACAGCTGCCAAATTTGTATAGAAAATTACATGGACAAACTAATGATGCAAAATGGATTTAAAAAAAATCCAAAAAAAACGAAAGAACGAAATCTGAGGGAACTGCTCAGTACATGTTTCAACCGGTTAAATAATATTTTAAAAAACAATTGAAATCCTATCAATGTTCAAAAAAATTACAGCTGTAAACTTTATTTGAAGGATTAAAAACTCGCCACTGATACTTGGAATAAAATTAACATCAATAAATAAATCAAAATTTCTAAAATGAAAATTATAAAATGGAGTTTTGAGCAATTATTTCACCTGTAGTTACGCACCAGAAAATAGATCATCAGTTTTATTTCAATTTTTTATATTTTCTATTGCGAGCTTTATGCTCGGCTAGAGTACAGTCAACTAAGCTAAGCTATGTTTTATTTCAATTTTTCATATTTTCAATTAGGTAGACTAAAATCAAATGCAATCTTGGTGTAACTAAGCCAGGCTAGGCTAGGCTTCCTACCGCCTTTTTCTTTTTCCAAGAATTCCTCAAATATCCCACAAAAAAAAACCATTAGAAAAAGCCATCAAAGAATGCTCCCGAGATAAAAATTCCTCCCGCAGTTGTAACTCTTTGAGTTGATTTCAATGCACCAGCATTCCATTCTTCCCCGGCTCAGCCCACAGACAAAAACGAAATCCTTTTGGCACCAATCACGCAGTGCCAGCCATCCAACCCGCCAGGCCCCACAGGCCATACCAGCTCATAAAACAAATCTTGCTCGAACCCTTTTTTGCTGGGACTCTCCCTTCCTCCAAACCAGGTCAACCCGGCCATCGTCGCAAGTGTCCACAGGCACTGTGCCTCGATAAATTCCCGGACCTGGGAACCCTGCCAAGATCAACTGCCCCCCCGACAGTCACGTGATTGTTCAAACAGAACGTTGTCACGTTGAAAGAAAAGAAGTTTGCACCCCCTCTGGTGGTTCGGAAAGGCAAGCAATCAAGGGAAAAACGGTCGATTCAAATGTGTTATTCCGGTTTCGGGCCAACTCTCTTGTGCGAACAGACACACAAACATACGCACTCGTTAAGGGGTGCTAAGCGGCCATTGCTGCAAACTGCTCCCATCGAAAACAAAAACAACAGTGCACAAAAACACACACACACAAATACTCACACCCACAAAAAAAAAGAAAAACACAGAAAACAACAAACGCCTATCTTAGTCCAACCCTTAGAACAGAGATTTCTTCCAGAGCGAATGTTGTGTGCCGAAAGGTGCCTCCCTGTACGTACTTCACTACGACAAAAAGGGAACAATAAAAGTTCGCCCGCCCGCCACCCACCCACCTTGTGCCAATACAGCAAACAGTCACCCACAAGTACACGGAAAAACGAACACACACACAAACACATACTCACTAGCAAACACTGACTGTTTGTATCGCTCTGGTTGGGCAGCCACAGAAATCATCGCCCTGCAAATCGGGTGTGTCAACCGAAACACAAAATCACACCCACACACAAACATACAGGCACCCTCAAAGTATGGATTAGGGTGGCTCACTATTGTATGGGATTCTTTTTTTAATGCTCAAATCTAGGTAGAACAATGATTTTTGGATGCCTTTTGGGTCGCAAACTTCGAAGCAACTCAATAGCGTAAATCTCTGAGAAAATTCTCTAAAACTTCAAACGATACAGCATGTTCGAAACTGGTCTAAAGCCAGTTTTTTTTACTTTATACCAGTTTTGAATGCGCTGTATTTTTGGACAGTATCTTTTCCCTGAAAAAAGGTATAAGGTTAACTTGCTCCTGTTAAAAGGTACAGCATGTTCAAAACTGGTCTAAAACGTGATTTTTGCACTTTATACCACTTTTGAGTTTGCTGTATCTTTCGACTGTATCGTATTTCCAAAAAAGTATGATGCTTTGTTGCTTCTGTAAAAAGATAAAATCTGTTTAAAACTGGTATAAAACTGTATCATTTGACTGTACCTTTTCCCGAAAATAGTACCGTAATCTGGGGCAAATCGAGACTTCAGTCTGAATAGGGGCAGCAGTTTTTAGAGCACTTGAAGCTTTTAAATTTGGAAATGGATGTACCCATTTTGTTGGTGTGAGTCTGTTCTAACCGAAACCAACAAGAAAAATCAAAATATTGTGCTCCAACATGGTTAAAACTGCTGGTCCAATTCGCCCCATGTGTCCCGATTGACCCCAGTTTACGGTACGATGCTATCTTACTTCTGTAAAAAAAATAAAGCCTGTTCAAAACTGGTATAATACATGATTTTTGCATTTTAGACCAGAATCAAGATGTAAATATGGGTCAACTTACACTTTTGGACTCGACATTCACCGGTTTGAACCAAACTTAGAGGGAACGTTCATCTATTGATAGTTAACAGAAATCCCAAGTTTGGTGCTGATTGGACCACCCCTCTATTTTTGACACCGCTTTTTTACGATTTTCTAAAAAACTTTTTTTTTTCTTTAAATCATAACTTTGCAACTATTTGAGCAAAAGACTTTCTACAGGTTGCATTTAATAGAAAATTGTCCAATAAATTCGATGAAAATAAAATTTTAACCATTAAATGCCCACTAATATTTTATTTTAACGTTTTAGGTATTAAATTCAGTTTTGGCCAATTTCTTATATTTTTATTTATTTTATTTTATCAGCATCGTGTCCCCCGAACAATTTTACATAATAATCAATGTAGACCTCAAACTAAAATGAACTATTGGCGAGATACAGCGATTCTACTGAACAAAGTTTGATTTTGCGCTGCACTCTGTCCTATGTATTCTAATCCGAAATAAGTTTCTCACATATAAAAACCAAACTATGAGGGATTCATAACCTTTTTGTTGAAAAGTACACCATGTACTTCCGAGTACTGTGAAAATCAAACTTTTTTCAGTAAAATCGCTGTATCTCACCAATATTTCATTTTAGTTTGAGATCTACATTGATTATCATGTAAACTTGTCCGGGGAACACGATGGTGATAAAATAAAACAAATAAAAATATAAGGAATGGGTCAAAACTAAATTTCAATACTTAAAACGTTAAAATATAATATAAGTGGGCATTTAAGGGTTAACATTTTATTTTTATAGAATTCCTTGGACAATTTTCTATAATATGAAACCTGTAGAAAGTCTTTCGCTGAAGTATTTGCAAAGTTATGATTGAAAGAAAAAAAAGATTCTTTTGACAGTAGCAAGATAGCACTATATATTCTTGGGGAAATTTTAGAGAATTTTCTTAATTTTAAAGCTCTGATGTTTGAAAAATTAGTTCAAGACAAAATTTCCACTTATATTTTTGGAGTTTACTTTGAGCAAAGCACCTAAAAACCTTGTTTTGGTTTGATTTGATCATAAAAAGCCATATAACGACGAGTCAGTCATAGTCTTTCACAACTTTACAACCTAGTGTGAATTTAAAGTTAATCACGAAGCAACCTAAATAAAATCAAACACCACAGTTCTCTGCCAACCTTTTAAGTTCAAAGCTTTGACAAAACTGCTGCATGTTCTGTTCACGTAGCAGTTCCCATCCGATTTCCTCTAAGTACCAAATGCCAATCACAATTGGGGCTGATGCTTTTCAACTCTATTCATCCAAACAACTCAAACAAAATTCTTGCAACTGATACATCCCATACCCCACGTAAATCCAAGCCCGGAAATTTACCCGTTTATCTGCGTAACTTTGCCAGTTTCGCCTTTTCCCGTGCCAACCGCCATTGCTTCTTATCGGTTTCCAGTGGAAACCACCACACCGCAACCCCACCCCCACATAAGCTTCACTTCACCTTTCTCTCTTGAGCACAGAAAACTTTTTCCCCGGGATGCTATTTTCATCTTTTCGTTTCAATTACTGTAACGATAGGCAACAACAATAGCATCCTCCCCACCCCCACCAGCAAAGAAAAATACTCGAACAAATGCGAAATTTTCCCTGCGAACCAGATAAATCAGTCCACAATTCTCAGAAGGATGTACGAATTTTCTCCGTGTTTAATTTCCCGGCTCTGTATCACTCCACTGTCTCTCTGTCTGTCTGTCTCTCTCTATCTGTCTGTGTTTTTCACGCAACAAAAATGTAAATTATTTCCGACCGGAACAGCAAAAAAAACTCCGTCTTTGCCTCGTGAATGTCTTCGTGTTTCTTGTTGCAGTAAATTATATACCTTTTCTTTTAAGTTATTTCATTTTATAATTGTATTCCGTTCCGTTTCGTTCAATACGCCTCAGTGTAAGTGTTTGATAAGCCTACCGGAAAGCGACGAACCCCCGGAGAACGGGACTCCCGGGACGGTCCCCGAGAACGGTCATACTTCTCTTTCTCGGGAGGGAAACGAGAAAAAGCGCAGATTTCTGTAATTAAAATTAACAAACGAGAATCTTTCTTTTTTTTCCCCCACTTGCCCAACGTAATGACGTACCGAAATGCTAATGAATGCAAATAAGAACTGGAAAGATCCGGCGTTCGAGAAAAAGCTCAAAAGATGAGAGACGAAAACTTTGACGAAAGCACTTTTCGTTTAATTTTAATTATGGACAGTCTGTTGCTTTGGCTCGTTCGTTTGTGTTGTTATCGGCTTTTTCGTTTATAAAAACCTAGAGATTTTGCATATTGGAACCGTTTGTTATCATATTGGTGTGATTATTTTTGTTTCTTAATTTAAACTTTTGTTTCATCGAAAACCAATCAAAACAGTAATTTTAAGCTAAGTTCGATGTGACACACAAAATAGCCAATAAAAAGCTTGTTGTCAACTGTCGCCAAAACCAGCCAAGTTCCCACCGTTGTAACGATGATCTTTTCTTTTCTCTTCTTCTCTTTTTCCCCCACAAAAAAAATCACAACGAAAATCCACAAAAACTTTACGAAAAACATCGCCAACATCTTCGCCGTCTCCCTCGTCCATGTCGTCACCGTCTTCGTCGTCGTCGTCGTCGTCGCCCCCTGGAATTGAACGAAACACTCATCGGCTCAAAATCGGTCATAAACATAAAAAAAATAACAAAACAAATGTGCCCCAAACAAAAATCCACAAAAAACACCAAAATTGTTCAAATCAAACTACTAAAAACCACAAAAAACACAGGATTTCACATTGGATTTCTACTTTCGACAATTTTGGACTGATCCACGTTTAGCTTACAGAAAAAGGCCGGGTGTAGAAACACTGTCAGTTGGATCTGAGTTCATAAAGAATATTTGGGTACCCGACACGTTTTTTGTAAACGAGAAACAATCATACTTTCATATAGCGACTACTAGTAATGAATTTATAAGAATACATCATTCTGGATCTATAACTAGAAGTATTCGGTAAGCGAAAACCTCTCAACACCAACCCACTTCAGCAGCTGTACTAATCTCTAAGCCACACACTAAGTCCCCCCTTACGCTAAGCAACGGAAAAAAAAACGCAACGACTAGAATTAGAACATGAGTGTTTTAACTGCTTTTTGTTCGACTATGATTTCCGTTACCTAGTTCATAAGCAGGTGTCTAGACACGTAAGATGTCCCCGATGCCTGACGTCCCGGACCCCTGTTTCCCACCCTCGAAATAAGCACTCTTACAATAAAAAAAAACTTAATTGAATTGAAAATTAGCAGTCTCAGGGAAGCTGACTTGGTGTTTTTTTTATCTCTGACACTTCGGACAACGATTTTTTTATTTTGATGATACTTTCTCTGACCAAAGAAGACATTTTGCATTATCAGTTCATACATACTAGTCTTCATTAGGGCGTCAACATTTCCCGGGTTTTGAATTTCCCCGGAAACGGAAAAAATATTAGAATCCTGAGATAGTAAGTAATAAAATTCATGTTGTTATTGTATTTGTTAGGTTTTAAAGCTACAAAAATCATAAAATTAGCACGAAATAATTGATCAGTGATAATCTGAACTTTAATTTAAACAAGGACAACAGTTTTTAGATAACTTAAATGAAATTTAAATTTGATTTTTTGTTCTTTGGAATTAAAATGAACTGCAACTTTTATCGAATGTGATTGTTGCTAAATATGTCTCTCATAAATACTTTTATTCTTTGTTTCATAACGCTGCCCTCAAGAAATACGCCAAACACCCGACAGATCGATGGAGAAACCATTATAGGTCAAGAAACCGGAAGTACAGTATCCTGAACAAACAACTTTTTCGTCGTCACCAACACCGAATCCAAAGCCGATTGAAACGAGACCCCAAGAAGTTCTGGAACCACGTAAACGAGCAGCGGAAAGAGACAGGTCTACCAACTGCGATGATACTCGACGGTGAAGAGGCTACTTCCACCGAGAGTATAAGCGATCTGTTTCGTCGCCAGTTCAGCAGCGTATTCACCAACGAAGCAGTAGGGGAAACGCATATTGCTAAGGCTGCTAGCAACGTTCCACTGCGACCTCCCATTGACCTCACCCGGTGGTCACTTCCGAGTCCATCCGTCGTGCCTGCGCCTCTCTCAAAGGTTCTACCAGCTGCGGCCCAGACGGCATCCCCGCGTTTGTGCTAAAAAAGTGTTGCGATGCACTCGCGGAACCATTGGCTCAACTCTTCAATACCTCGCTTGCTACTGGAGTTTTCCCGTGTTGCTGGAAGAAGTCCTTTGTTTTCCCAGTCCACAAGAAGGGCCCAAAACGTGATGTCCGGAACTATCGCGGAATTGCTGCCCTCTGCGCAGTCAGCAAACTGTTCGAAGTAATCGTGCTGGATTTCATTAAGTTCAACTGCTGTGACTATGTCGCCCTGGAACAGCACGGCTTCATGGCGAAACGTTCCACCAACTCTAACTTGGTCTCCTACTCGTCCTTCATTCTTCGAACCATGCAGCAACGGAAGCAGATCGATGCCATCTATACGGACCTATCAGCGGCTTTCGACAAGCTGAACCACCGCATTGCTGTTGCGAAACTGGAACGCCTAGGTTTCGGCGGGCCCATGCTCGATTGGCTACGCTCCTATCTCACTGGCCGTGAAATGAGCGTTAAAATCGGTGACGTGATTTCCGCTGCTTTCTCTGTTTTTCAGGCATTCCGCAAGGAAGCCATCTGGGCCCTCTGATCTTCCTCCTCTACATGAACGACGTGCATCATCTTTTAGGCTGTCACAAACTGTCGTATGCGGATGATATCAAACTGTTCACCGTTGTCGAGAATGATACCGACTGCCAGTTTCTTCAGGAGCAGCTCGACCTGTTCGCCAACTGGTGCTCCGAAAACAGGATGGTTCTGAACGCTTCCAAGTGCTCGGTTATCTCTTTCACACGCAAGCGCAACACAATGTCTTTCCACTACACACTTTCAAACACCACCATACCTAGGACCTCCTGTGTGAAAGATTTAGGTGTGATGCTGGATAGCAAAATGACGTTTGCTGACCACATTACGTATACAGTCTCCAAGGCTTCCAAAACTCTTGGCTTCATCTTTAGGATAGCTAAAAACTTCCGGGATTTAAGCTGTCTCAAAGCTCTTTATTGTTCGTTGGTCCGCTCTACTTTAGAGTACTGTTGTATTGTTTGGGCTCCCTTCTACCAGAACGCGATTCAACGCGTGGAGTCGGTCCAGCGGAAGTTCGTTAAGTACGCGCAACGTCACATTATCTGGCCTGATCCCGCCAATCCACCGAGTTACGCAGAGCGCTGTAAAATGCTTAATCTCGAACTTCTTACAGTAAGGCGTGACGTTTCCAAGGCGACCTTCGTTGCAGATCTCCTTCGATCGTCCATCGATTGTCCTGCCGTTTTGCAACTGGTAAACATAAACACTCGCCCTCGCGTACTCCGCAATCACTCGTTCTTGACTGTCCACAGGGCTCTCACAAACTATGGGCAGAACGAACCAGTTTCAAGTATGTGTCGTGTTTTTAACTTGTGCTCAGATCTGTTTGACTTTGACATCTCCCGTGACACTATCAAAAAACGATTCCTTAATCACCTGAAATCCCATCCCTAACCTGACGATACACACGTAGATTTTAGAACTGTGATATTTTTTTAATTTATTGAGTTAGTTTTAAGAGTGACCCCGTCTTGTATCATTTGAGTTTTGTGTACTTGTTGATGCGATAAGATGAGGTGGTTTTGTGCCTTTTTGAGAAAGTGTCTTTTATCGATAACCAGACACAGCTCAAGGGGGCTTTTGTCCACCTCCAATAAAGAAAAAATAACAAAATAAAAAATAACACATTTCTAGAAAAGCTATGAAAATTATTTGAAAATAAAAAAAAACAGAAACGACAGCAAATAATTTTACATAGTATATGTTAAATTTTCGATTAAAATTAGAATTTAATGTTTTACATACATTGTAAATGAAAAGGGGCATCTTTTGGATTGGTTAAAAATGAGGGTGGTTCACGATTAGGTGATTTTAAAATCTAACTTTTCAGGAATATTTTTGGGAATTGTTTTGTCTCCTAGAAAGCTTTTGGGCTTGCCAATTCAAGCAACTTTGTCCAAGACACCAACATTTTATCTAGTAATCTAGGTCTTCTACGACCAAATATAGAGAAAGCATCTGAGCAAACCTTAAAAAATCTGTCCGTCCTTTTCGAGATATTTGAGTTTCAAATTTGCATATTTTTTACCTTAAAATGGCTGTAACTTTTGACCCTAAAGTCCAAATTGGCTGTTTTAAGGTTTGCTAAGATGCTCTCACTAAATTTGGTCGTAGAAGGCGTAGATTACGAGATAAAATGTTGGTGTCTTCGAAAAAGTTGCTTGAATTTGCGAGTACAACAACTTTCTAGAAGACAAAAACATCCCAAAAATATTCCTGTTAGATTTTCAAAATCACCCAAATCGTGAACCACCCTAATTTTCAACCAATCCAAAAGTTGCCCCTTTTCATTTGCAACAACTCTTCTAAAGACACCAAAGCACCAAAACTTTGCAATTTTCGGAAAAATAATTTTCCTTTATATGTTGCAATCTTATTAAAAATACATATTAAAAAATATATCAAACATTTGAAGCTGTAAACTAGAATTTTAACAACTTTCCTAAATAAGCCAAGTTAATGCTGATATATGCCTTGTAAAGTTCAAATGTAATAAAATGCTTAACTATTTTATAAGTATTCAAATATTCATAATTTTCAACAACCAAATCTGAACTTCCAGACCAAAATTTGTAATAATTTTCTATTACGGGAAAAAGATAATCCGGGAATTAAGAATTCCCGGATTTGGAAAAATCCCAGTAATTCCCGAGATGGACGCACTTGTCTTCATACAACTTTGGCAGCTGTCCATGCAAAAAGGCTAATAAAATATTCAAAAACGTTACTTAATCCACCCTCAGGTGGTTGGCGCCCTCCTCACATTTAAAGGGTGCTATCCAAAATGCAAAAAATGCGTAAATAACACTTAATTGCTTATAACTTTTAATTGGGTTGTCAGATCTTCAATGTTTTGGACGCGTTGGAAAACTCTTTTGAATACCTATCCAACGACAGGTCGCATGAGAGATCCGGACAACGTTTTCATCAACATATCTGAGATACGGCCTCCAAAAAGCGTATACATAACACTTAAGTGTTTATAACTTTTGATAGGGTTGTCAGATCTTCAAAATTTTGAACTCGTTGGAAAGGTCTTTTGAATACCTTTCTAAAAATGTATAACATGACGGGGTTTCTTACAAAAAACACCCTTTTTAAATTCTTCCGGACTTTGGCTAAAATTGTTTTTTAAGCATAACTTTTGAAGTACTTAACTAAACTGCATAATTTTTAATAGCGATTTATGGGACCCCAAGATGGATCAAATGACGCCAAAATGGACAAAATCGGTTCAGCCAATGTCGAGATAATCGAGTGACAATTTTAAGATCAACATCCCACCACACACACATACATTTTCTCAGAATTTGATTCTGAGTCGATAGGTATACATGAAGGTGGGTCTAGGAGATCTAATTGAAAAGTTCATTTTTCGAGTGATTTTATAACCTATCCTCAGTAACGTGAGGAAGGCAAAAACTGTATATTGAGAGCGGATTTTTTGATCTGCAATTTTTCTAAGGATTAAAAAAAATGTGTGACCCAAAAAAAAATTTTAACTTACATTTCATTTCGACTTTTTACACCAAATATTGCAAATTACAAAAAATAACCATTTTTGAAAAAATCTCATTTAAGGTTGACAAAAATGGCAGCTACTACACAAGCTGGTCAAAATACATTTGGCAGTGTTGCCAGTTTAAAAAAAATAATTTTTGAAAAACGTACAAAGAGTCACAAAACAAATGTCAAATTTAAGTTTTTGTAAAAGTCAATTTTCATTACCAAGCTTGACTGTCTACAAAAATATTTGCTTCGAAGAGTTCAGAAAATGTCCCACAAATAAGCTTTCAAAAATATTGAAGATTGTATCAACGGTTGCCTAGATACAGCCGTTTAAAGAAAAGCAATCAGGAAAAATGATGTTTTTTTCCTAAATTACCCAAGTAGCATCAATTTTTAAGGAGCTATAAATCATTTAACATTCGTCTGATTTTAATTTCCAAAAATAAAATTGTAGAAAAAAATTTGTTCCTTTAAAAAAACATTTATTTATTCTTAAAATCAAGCCTAACGTGAGATATTATCAAAAACAATTGCTTTAAGGCTTTGCAAATGTTAGAGATAGTTTGAATAATTTTAAAAAATGCATTTTTTATTTAAAAAAAAATGCAGCACTTGAAAAGGATACATACTTCAGAATATTTTGATAGCAAATTTTTTTAGCTGCTAAAATTCATGGAGACTTACTTATTATGAAAAATGTCTTCATTGGGCAGAGAATAGATACTCAAAAAAATCATCCAAACAAAAAAACAAAAGAAATGTTCAAGTCAGTTTCCTAGAGCAGCTCCAATCAATTAGTGTTCAGCACCTTTGTTGTCTCCCAGCTCCTCGTGCCTCCCTTGTACATCCCGACACTGTGTAATCCCAAAACCCACCCACCACTCCCTTAGATAGTTGCCCGAACGAGTTTACCACGCCGAGCAGTACGGTTTTTCCCTAGCACCGTCGCACACTTTTGCGCGCTCCTCCAAGTGCAGAGTGCAAGCCCAAAGCTCTGCCGGAACGAGCCCTCCAGTGTGTGATGGTGCTACCGAAATATTTTTCATCAAAACCTACAAAAGTAGTACTGTTTGTCCACCACAAACCGTACGCGATCCGATCTACTTTGATGTGATCTTATCTATTCTAACGAACGAAATACTGCTGCCGAACCCAAAAACCAGCTCGCTCTTTCACGCCACAATTCATTTAACCATCCTGCCTGCTCTCCCATTGATGTCAACCCAAACTGTGTTCAAAGCCCAAACCCCAACTTATGCTAAACAATTTTTTAAGAAGTTTACATTAACGATAAATACCAAAGCCAAAAAGTACACACTGAAAAAAATGATAACAGCGAAAATCAATCAGAAACATTGGATTTTGTTGTAAGTACACGTTGTCTCATTATGCTAATTACTTTTACAGATTAACAATCACAGCATCATGTCCAATGAATTTACAATATTTTCCAATGGATAGACAGTTATGTCATATAGAAATAGAAAGCTGTAAGTATCTTCCGAAGTTGCCACATTTCCACACTTTATATAAGAGCTAAACTAACAATAAACCAAACCAAACCACAAAAAAAACGAGCCGCAACTGAAAAAGGTGCAATTCCACTCTCGCATTCTCTCGATTTTTACAACCGTTTTTCTCTAAGTGTTTGCGAATCTCGTGGTAGGTTTCTGAGATTTGAAAAAGCTACAAACAGCAAATGAAACAAACAAAACCAAATACACAAAAGGGATGCCCCATTCTTTCCACGAAAAAGCTGAATGAAAAAAAAAATCGAAGAAGATTCGCGATACAAACAAACAAAACAAACAAACGCAAAGAGAAGAACCTCGGTGGGACAAAATATGACATGTTTCACAGAAGTTTCACACAAGAGCCCGAGAACCGTGTGAGCGCCGCTTGCTGTCATTTATCGGAGGGAGGGAAAATCCAAAAAAAGAAGTGCTTTGACCCGTTCAATCAGCTTGGGGGGGAGGGGGAATTTGGACGTGGTACAGTGACTGCTGAGATTCGTAAACGCTACAGTTTCGTCAAGGTATGATAGATTTGGGTTCCCAGTACACGCTGTGATGAACATAATTTTATTTTTAAGAATTTTCTGTGGAGGAATAAAGTTGCAAATTTTGAGTACAAATGATGTAATTTTGTGCTGAGAAGCCAGGCGCCTCCATGGTTTCATTCTGAGAAAAAAAACAATGGATACGCTAGGTTCTTTGTCATGACTTCTCAGCATTTAAAACCGAAATTTACAACTTTATTTTTTCGCAAGAAGTGCAATAAAATTTCATTATTTCGATTTAAGCGTGTTCAGGGAGCCCAAATGTATCATACCTTGACAAAACTTCAAAAAATGAAATTCAAATTTTCAAACATTCAAAAAATTTCAACTGACAATGTACCGTATCTTCATTTTTCCCCCGACTACATAATCTTTTGTTTGATGTTTGCGAACCCGGCGCAAGGAGTGACGACAACTTGGGCGAACCGGATTCCCTTTAGCTGACACATGATGGCCCGGGTATCCCCACCCCCCTCCGCCGTTGACCAAATTCGTCATCGTCGTCGAAACCCGGGGGCCCAGGTCATCCGATTGACGAAAGACAGCTCGTGAGCTAAATTTGGCCCGAAATCGGTTTGCCCAAAGCTCGTTCCTAGCGCGCGCGTGGGTGTGAGTGCTTTTGTGTGTGAATGGTAAAAGCTCATATTTCAATGTCTTTATGTGCCATTTTCCGTTGTGTTCGTCCCGTTTCATTGACAGTTTTCTTCCATTTTTGTCATCGTTATAACTTGTGTGCGAGTATATTTGGGGCATAAAACTACACCGTTTAGATTTCTGTTTCTTTCAACCACCCCCTGCTGGGACTCTAATCGCGATGGCTGAAAGATAAATCGCTTTTTATTTGTTACACACGCACCCACAGAAAAAAAATACACTCATAAATTTGCTCAGTTCCTTCAAATTCCACACACAAATCTTGTTGTTGTGAGTTTGACACAGCTGGAAACATTTTTCCCAAACTGACAGTGACAGCTCCTCATTCGTCATCACTACTTTCACTCGCAAATTTTGAGATACAGTTAAACCTCGAATAGTGCACAGGCGTTACAATTTGTGTTTCTTCGTTTACCCTAGAATGACATTATGTGTTTGCAATGTTTTTAAAGCTAATTGTAGATTGGAACAAGACGAACAAATTGCTTCAAAAGACTGCAAAAATATTGCGTCATATTTGAGAAATCGACAAAATACAAAGCGTAACGCCTGCGGTTCAACTGTACCATAAATAACACAATTTATAATACCAACACACACTCAATCGCACACATTAAACGTTTCCTTGGTCTTTTCATTCATTCAATCAATTCATCTTTCCCACGTTATGAATGTGATTACTTGATATCATGTTGTACAGTAAAACCTCCCACAGTGCGCAGGCGTTACGCTTTGTATTTCGTCGATTTCTCAAAAACGGCATAATATTTTTGCAATATTTTTAAACAATTGGTTTGTCTTGTTCCAACCTACGATAAGCTTCTAAAGGTGGCAAATATGTTACAGAGACCTCTTTTTATGCGGTGGCGTTACGTTTTTTGTTTCGTTGATTTCTCTTAAACCATACAATATTTTTGCAAGCTTTAAAAAAGCGTTTTGTAGATCTGAACAAAATCTATAAGTTGATTTTAAAAGATTCCAAAAATGTTGCGTCATTCCAGAGAAATCGAAAAATTAGAAAAACGTAACGCATCGCGTAAAAAGAGGTTTCACTGTATGTCCTTTTAGAGCACAGTCAAACCTCGCAAACATTGAAAAAAGATCAATTCCCGTAATCTTGAATTGTGTTCAAGAATGTGAGAACCACGAAGGAATGTATTCACGTTTATTGTGCAAATGCACCATAATCATGAATTAATTCCTTCGTGGTTCTCACATTCATGAACACAATTCACGATTAGGGAAAGGCGTTACGCATTGCATTTCGTCGATGTCTCAGACACGGTATAAAATTTTAGCAACCCTTTGAAGCAATTTGTGCATCTTGTTCCAATCTACAATTAGCTTCAAAAAGATTGCAATAATATTATGTCCTTTTAGAGTTATCGAAGAAATATGGAGCGTAACGCATGCGAGGTTTAACTGTAATCGAAGAAATACAAAGCGTAACGCCTGCGCACTATGCGTGGTTGTAAATCATTGATACTGTTCGAGGCAATAAAATGTATCCTGTCTAACTAAAACATATGATTTTGAGTCTTTTTGTCTGTGACATCGTCAAATCTGAGTTAACGGTGCACATCGACCAGAGCTTTTGCACCAAGATTTTTGTTACAGATATTTTAGTATTTTCAAAGCTATGAGAACTATCGATATAATTTTTTATTCATTCCCTAACGTACTGTCTATTAAGCGATTTACAACAAAATTTTCCTATTTTTACAATCAGATTGTTGCAGGATTGGGTCCGTAAGTTTGTCAATTTTGGAATAAGAAGACAACAACTTCCTTGGTTGCTGTGCACCCTTAAGTCCTGTAAAAAATTCTTTTTTTTTTCTTAAGAACCAAACAATCTTCAGGTGATAGAATGGTAACCCCTCCGATAACCGACAGGTCGGCAGCTCAGCCACGATCCTCGGACCATTTCTTCCCCTGAGGACAGCAAGGCGTCACGCTGTCCGCCGACCCGGAAACTTGTGTGCCAAACATTTCACGCTCTGTCCCGTCGTACTCAAATGCTTCGCTGTTATTCAACGTACAATCCGATAGGAATAAAAAAAAACATCTCAAAATTACCCCGACTAGCGTAGGCTTAACTAACCTCGTACCCAAAATTCAAAGCTTTGTTTTCTGAAAATACTTGGCCTTTAGATTGCTACGAAAGACTTTGTTGTAACTCTTCAACAAAAAAAAAGGAAACAGGTGGTTAGAAGAAAAATGTTGAAACTTTGAAGAGGGTCACTTCGGTTACGATCTTGGGACGCCCGTGGACGGGTCAGGAAAACTACAAAACCAAGAAAAATATGCAATTCCCCTGATTGAACTGAAGTGTTGCCTGCTTCCAGGTTTCAACTGGAAAACCAGAGATAGAAACAAAACTATCGAAAATGCATACAACAAAATATTTGTTAAAAACAACACACAAATCTTTGTAGAGCTGTCAAGTGACAAAATCAAAAAAGTCAACAATTGTAACTTGATTTAGTGTTGCTTTTACTTTGAAACGTCAAACTTTCGTTTTTTTCTTTATGTGTATCTTAAGTTGTTTTCACACAAACACACACGAAAAAAAACCACACACAAAACTTCTGTCTAGTGTCTTCTAACCTTGTGTTCGTGTTGTGCCCTTCAGTTCAAGTGAGTGTGTGACGAGTTATACAGCGAATCCGGAAGAGTTCTGGAACCTTCTGCCCGCCCCCAAAACTCCCCGTGCAGAGAGTAACGCCCGAAAACGAAAGCCCACAAATTGCCTTTTGAACGACAACTTTGAGCTGAGCGTTGTGTTGTTAGCAGAGTAACGTGTTTTTCTGTTGTTTTGTTTCAGTTTTTTCTGTGTTTGTTTTTTTATTTTAAGTTTTCTTTGTTTTGTCGAACGCTAAGTCATTTTTAACTTTTAAGTTTGCGATGAATAATACACATACAGTGGAAAACCTTAGTGGGGTTTCCAGTTTTACATTATAATATCTAACTAAGCGACCCCTGTTTGTTAAATTTATCACAAGTCAATCAGTCGAAATTTCCTTTTCAAATAGTGAAAAGACTACATTTTTTAGTTAAATTTTTCTGTTCAGTCTTTTTACATACCTTTGTACTACACGCAAAAGGAAATTGTGGAACAAACCAGAAAACTTACATTTCATACCCGCATTTTTTTCTTCTTTGATCCGGATATTATTTTTCTAGTTTTCTATTGTTTCTCAAAGCTTTTGATTTCTCATTTTTCCATATATATAATATAATGGTTAATTATCGGTCGCCTTCTCTACTACAGCAACCGCAGAAGGTTGACTATACGGCTAGTCTCAATGTCACCCATGGGTGGAATACTATCGCACAGAACGTGTTATTCTATAAACTCAGCAAAAAACAAAACGAACACCTAAAAATCAAATAACCCAAAATAAGCCGACTGTCAAAACTTGTCTTTACACTAAAACAACAAGCCAAATCCTACAGCAACAACTTTAAAATTCACAATTATCTCCCCAATTCATTGTCTGTTTTTGTGTACGCACATACCGTTTTAACCAAGTTCAAATCGACAATTGGGGTGAATGGGGACACATGTGTATAAGGTCAACATACCAAGCTAGTTTTTCCAATATAAAAGTGTGAGACTATGATAAATAACGATGCTTCAAAATTATTACCCCTTTTAAAACATTTGTCCCTCTTCACCCCAGTTTATGGTTTTTAAAATTCAAAAGTTTTAAAATCGTGACAACAGCTGCAAGTTCGCAAAATATTAAGATAAGTTTTTTTTAACTCGTCCATTACAAAATGTACATTCAAATATGTCTTAATTTGCCATTTTGGTGAAACAGTTGAAACAATTAAAAAAAATTTCAGAAATTTAAGAATAAATTCACTTATATATCATTAGTTTTTGCGTTCAAGGCTCCATACAATGTTTAAGGCTGGTCATAAAAATGAGCATGTGAACATTAAAAAAATAGTATCTGAAGATGAGATTTTCCGATCGATTAGGTGACTTTGGCAAAGTTGTTAGTTATGATTGGAACATTTCATAAAAATATGATACACGGAAAAAAAGTCCCGAGTTCTAGTTTTATCACTTAATGTCCAATTTAAAAATATGTCATTTTTAATTTTCATATTTTTTAAGAGTTTAGGGTGTAAAGGCCACTTTTTGCGCTAGAGTTTAAAAAGTGGAAAATATGGAGTTTCGAAATCAAAAAAGTTTTTTGATTAATGTAAAATGATGTCAAACTTAATTTCAAAATCATTTCAGATGCAAAATCATATTTGCAATCGAAAATAACTTCACATATTTGTTAATAAAGTGCGCCGATTTCAGGTGATTTTTTTCGGAAAATATTTAGTATTTTGCAATTAAAAACGTTACTTAATCCACCCTTGGGTGGTTGGCGCCTTCCTTACATTTAAAGGGTGCTATCCAAAATGCAAAAAGTGCGTAAATAACACTTAAGTGCTTATAACTTTTGATAGGGTTGTCAGATCTCCAATGTTTTGGACGCGTTAGAAAGGTATTTTGAATACCTTTCCAATGACAGGTCGCATGAGAGATCCGGACAGCATTTTCATCAAAATATCTGAGATCCGGCCTCGAAAAAGTGCGTAAATAACACTTAAGTACTTATAACTTTTGATAGATTTGTCAGATCTTCAATGTCTTGAACGCGTTGGAAAGGTCTTTTAAATACCTTTCTGAAAATGTATAGCATGACGGGAATTCTTACAAAAACCACCCTTTTTACAATCTTCCGGACTTTTGCTAAAATCGTTTTTTTAGCATAACTTTTGAAGTACTTAACTAAAGTGCATAATTTTTAATAGCGACTTATGGGACCCCAAGACGGATCAAATGACGCCAAAACGGACAAAATCGGTTCAGCTAATGTCGAGATAATCGAGTGACAATTTTTTGATCAACATCCCACCACACACACAGACATTTGCTCAGAATTTGATTCTGAGTCGATAGGTATACATGAAGGTGGGTCTAGGTGGTCTAATTTAGAAGTTCATTTTTCGAGTGATTTTATAGCCTTTCCTCAGTAAGGTGAGGAAGGCAAAAACTTAATGAAGGAAAATTATCTATAGTTAAAATATTGGTAAAAGCTGAGAAAATTTCCTACAATTCTCCATTTTTGACTTTGTTGATCGGACCGGTTACTGATTATTTACAGCCTCTCAAAGCCTAAATAAGATTTTTCTCAGTGGAAAGTAATTAGCCCTCATTTTTCAACTCGCGATATATCGGAAACTTTTGGTTTGATTTTCAAACTTATGTGAAATTTTCTGCAATATTCAATATAAGTATTTCGAAATTTTAGAAAAATAATGACATTTTAGTTTGGTTAAAAGACGTTTTTTCGGCATTTTCAAATGTTAAGTATGGTTTTAAAATTTAAAAATATTTTTTATTGAAAAGTACAGAAAATTTCACAAAAGCTTAATTTCTTAACATTGAAAAAACTCTTTTTTCACAAAAATTAAACTGCAAAAGGCTGTATCTCAGCACCAGTTATTTAACCAACGAGAACATCTTGCTGAAGTGTGTTAAAATTGCACAGAACTTATAGGATTTTGACTATATGGGAGACATTGGTTATAATCGTATGAAAAATCATACCACATCAAAAAATTATAGCGTTTTGGAATCGGGATGACGTCAGCTATCGATTGTACCTATAATTTCATAGATATTTTCACAAAAATACGTATTTTTCCTGTATTTTGAAAATGCAATGTTTCTCGACAAGACACTCAAAATTATTGTAATTGCAGTATGGGTTCCAAATGATCGGGATATTTCATGTATTCGAATGTATTTTTGTTTTTTTTTTAACTAAATAAAATTACAAATCAACATGTTTTTGAAAAAAAATCTCAAAATTTTAGTTTTTTAACGATGCATCAAACGGCTATCAAACGTTCAGGATTTCGAAATTTACTACATTATTTTTTGAAAATTCTAAAAAAATTTACAAAACTACATATTTTTGAAAAAATATTCAAAATTTTATGTTTTTACAATATGGGTATAAAATGATCAGAATTTTTTTATACATTTCAAATTTAATAACAACATTTTTTCAAAATACTAAACAAAATCACAAAATTACGTATTTTCGAAAAAAAATACTTTTCCTACATTTTGGAAATAGAATAATTTTCTTGAAAATACTAAAAAAATTCACGAAACACATATTTTTGAAAAAAAAATTACCCAAAATTTCCCCCCTACAATATAGATATCAAACAATCGGGATTGTTTCATACATTTTGAAAGTTGTAACATAATTTTTGAAAACACTCAAATTTTTCACAAAACTACGCATTTTCGAAAAAATGCTCAAAATTTCAGTTTTTCGCAATATGAGTATCAAATGATCGAGATATTTTAATAAATTTCGGTAGCTTTGATATTTTATTTAAATGCTTAAAATTTTCACAAAACTGCGTATTTTCTGAACAATACTCCAAATTTCAAAATTAATTACATTCGAAATATTAGAAAAAATTCCGATCATTTGTTACCCAAATGAAATTTTTAGTGTTTTTTTGAGAAAATACATATTTTTTTTTTTAGAAACTTTGAATGTTTTCAAAAAAAGGATGTTATTATATTCGAAATGTATAAAAAATCCGATCATTTGATAACCATAAGGTGAAGAACTAAAATTTGGAGTATGTTTTCGAAATTACGTAGTTTTGTGAAAATTAGGAGTATTTTCTGTCGTTATTACATTCCCGACCCGAAAAGTCCCGATCATTTGACACCCATATTGTAAAAATTGAAATTTTGAGTATTTTTTCGAAAATACGTAGTTTTGTGAAAATTTTCAATAATTTCAAAAATTTATGACACTCGAAATGTATGACAAAAACACGATCATTTGATAACCATATTGCAATAACAAATATTTAGAGGTTTTTTAGAGTAAAAAAAGCATTTTCAAAATACAGGAAAAATGCGTATTTTTGTGAAATTTTTCAAGTAACTATAATTACAATGGAAAGCTGCCATCATCCCGATTCCAGATTTTATTAATGTTTGCATGATTTTTCATTCGATTATAGCCAATGTCTCCTATATAACCAAAAGCCCATAAGCTCTGTGCTTCAGTTATGCACGCCTCGGTTTTGCATCCCCCATACGCGGTGCTAAACCGAGGCATGACTGTACAGAGAAACCGTTTTTACGCGGTGGCGTTACACTTTTTATTTCGTCGATTTCTCCAAAACCATACAATATTTTTGCAAGCTTCAAAAAGCGTTTTGTAGATCTGAACAAAACCTACAAATTGCTATTAACAGATTGCAAAAATGTTGCGTCGTTCCAGAGAAATCAACAAATTAGAAAAAACGTAACGCACCGCGTAAAAAGAGGTTTCTCTGTACCTATTTTTTCTGCAGTATCCCAATCATCTAAAACTTTGCCGAAGATATCAAATCGATCAGAAAATCCCTTTTAAGATAGAGATCTTCGAATATTCACATGCCCATTTTTTATGACCAGCCCTCAGAATTGCTGCTCTGGAGGATTAGGTATTCATTTTGGTGAAACAGTTAAATTATATTGGTGGAAATAATTAAAATCGAACGCAAAAAGTGAGAAAGTCACGTTTGATCCCTCATTTTTTTCAGCCCGTACTTTTTAAGCATTTTCAATCAATTAACATCTCAAAATAGAAGTCAAAAATTTCCTTTATTAATCTGCTTCCATTTTGTGACTATTTGAAAACTTAAATAACTGAATATCAAGAACGAATAACTGAGTTCAAACTGTTGCATATTTGAAAAAGTGATCCTAGATGCATACATCAAAAAAAAAAAATAGCATTTATTAAAGTTCAATTGCAATGCAAGATTTATCCCATTTCCCCGCCGTCAAGAAGTGAATACGATGCTATTAAAACGAGCACTGTCATGTCGTTTCAAATGTACACCCGGTCACCAGAATTCCTCGAAGCTGGTCCGCCTCGCAGTCTGAACCCGAGTCGCGTTACAGGTGGTAAGACCCGCCCGGTACAAAGTCATCATCTCACTCTTTGACAATTGTTTAACATCCCCCTCTTCCACACTCCCTCCTTTCGTCCACCTTAACCAAACAGAGGAACATTGTTGGAAACTTTGCCACCGCCTCCAACTCTCCCCGACGACACTGACTGCATACTCGGTTTTATGTTGATCTTTCTGCAGCAGCAGTGTGTGTGTGTACGTATCGAACCGTACCGAGGACTTGCTCGAATTTGGTCGACGTTATCTCTGCCAGGCCACATGCTACCTACCGGTTACGAGCTTTAAGCTTTCAACCAAATTTTCCACTTTATTAGCCATGGTGGGGAAATTGATTTTGGGAGGTGAACTGCAACCATGATGGTTGCCATGGATTTAGATTATTTGATAAATTTTAAAACTGCACCCTTGGTTGAGGCCAGCCATGAATGACCAAGCGCCCCCACGGAGAGTATATTGTATGCTGGGGAAGGGTACGAAGTGCTATCGATGAAAATTTAAACTTTATTTGCTCCTTACTTCCAGAAGAAAACGCAGCTATCGACTTCCAGGTATTTGCCTTTCCACCTCATAAAGTCGATATTCCCTAGCGCGCCAAAGCCACTCCGCACTTATCGTAAATCCAGGCAGGTTAGCCGGCTGGCTGGTGGTTATCTGCAAAAGGGGCTTTTACCGCTTCAGTACCTTTCTCATATGGCTGTGAAGCATAGCATAAGCCACGCATGCCACTACCAAGGTGGTCGTGGTTTCTGCAGCATAGTTCAAAGTACTGCGGCAAACATCGCGCCCGGAATAAGGGATACACCACCACTTGGGATGTCGTAATGCCACCCGAGGTATTTGGTACAGTGTTGGATAATTTTGGCTCATTTTACGCCTAAATGTAGGCCAAAATCAATACCGTACGGTTAATTGAGCCCCAAATTTATGTAATCCCGTCAAAGCTACCCCACTGTACGGTGTCGGATTCCCCCCAAAAAACAAAGGATCCACTAAAGCAAGTGTGCTTCCTTCGACAACATAAATCATAAAGCCATTTTCCAGCTGAAAGAAGCCAACAAGACACACACAAAAAAAAACAACCCGAAACCAACCACTCAGGTGAGTCGTTGCAGCCAGTTCCAGGCCATGCATGTTCGCTCATGTACCCTATACGGGAGAGCAGTGTTGTTTGGCCGGGACCAGATAAGTCACACCACCTTTACGACCTGTGCGACGGAGGGAGAGCCTGCTGCAGCAGGTCGAAAAGCAATTCCGGCTTGGCTTGCCCGGCCATCCGTTACTGATAGGACACACGGAGGAAACAAAAAAAAAAGCCTGACTCTCGAGACCCAAGGGCTTTTGTTAACTTGATTTGGTTAACCGCGGTGGATTTTCTTGAAATAATTCGAACTGTCAAAATCCACCAAAGCATCTACCGGTGGATACTTTTCTACCACAGATTTTTTGCGATCAATGTGGTAGATGCTTTGGTGGATTTTTGACAGTTCGAATTATTTCAAGAAAATCCACCGCGGTTAACCAAATCAAATTAACAAAAGCCCTCCAATTTCTGGGACATGAACAACGGAACGGCCCTTCTCAGATTGGAAGGTAACGTCATGATTCGAATTCCCGGACGCTTCGAAACCCGGACACTTCAACTTGTTTTATCAATTGTTTGGATATAAGTTCACATTGTGAATGTCCAAACTGTGTTATTTGATGAATTCTAACGTCAACTATCATTTACAGTTTGTTTGAACGCTGTAGTTAATGCCAAAACAATTAAATAAATTAAAATTATAAGTTTACCAAAAATGTGAAACATTTCAACGGAAATATTTCATAGGCGTCCGAAGCACCGGGAAGGCAAAGCAGAAATTTATGTTTTTGATTTTCTTAAATTCTAGCCATTTTTATATAAACTATCGATTGTTTTGATGTTAACAGCTTATTTGAGACCTAAAGAATGCCATTCACTAACATTTCAGTTCAAATTTGTGCGATTCATAAGCAAAATAGAATGTCCGGAATTAGAAGCAGAAGTGTCCGGATTTCGAATCAGCTTTTAACAGTGTCCGGGATTCGAAGCAAAACAAGTCATTTTAATTTTCAAATTCTGATGAAAAATTGTTAGATGAGACATATTTTGTATGCATTCTCTTAAAACTGACTGTTTATACTAAATCCTGATGATATTTCTACATTTCCAACTTATTACATGTTTTTTTGCCAGCTATAGCAAAAATAATATGGTGTCCGGATTTCGAATCATGACGTTATGACCAGATCGACCGAGTAAGGGCCTGCTTCCGAGGGGATGACTTTAGGTTCTCATATGTTGAAATTTCAAGCAGCGTACACCGATAGCTGCCCGGTATCCAACTGGGAGGAATGAGCTCTTAATTTGGTAGTAGAAAGGCACGGCCAACGGACTAAGAGGACTCTCTAGACTTCAAAAAAAAATTATTGGAAGTGTGTCGACCACAGAAATCAAACCCGAAATATTTGACCTGGCTATAAAGTTGAATAGTATTCAACGTTTTCGCAAATTGACATTTCTTTGTATTTTTTTAAAATTTAGATTAAAGAGACTAAAAAGACATCTTCAGCGCTAGTTTAGGATGAAAAACGAAACAAAACAAAATTGTGAAGTTTTCAAAAATATTTTTAAAAAGGTTCTGATGCCTTTAAAAATTTATTTAAAGTCTTGGTACAAAAGAAATAAAAATCAATTTATTTCAAATATCAAGCGAAATTTTCAAACTCTGTATCATAAACTGCTTTTAACATAATAACAGTTACGCTGCTGTCAAAAGTTCGCAAAATGTTTAGAATCCATTAAATAAAATCCCTTAAGTTCCACGGCTTTTTATCATAACTATTTGAAAGTCTTAAAAAAAATCTTTTGATACAAAATAAACAAATCAATCGTTTAACAATATACCACCAATAGATACTATTTTTTGCTCCCTGAATTATTGGATAAGTTCAGGTTACATTTTTTGCATTTTTGCTACCGTCATCAGGGGTGGCAATAAGTCAAACAATTTTCAGCCTTTTTTAAATATTTTTTGTCGAAAACCTTTATTAAGGACCAATTAGGTTGTTCCAAAAAAAAAATCGGTCCGAAAAATTCCGGGAACTATTTTTTTTAAATAAACTTCGAAATTTTAATGGACAAGGTAGTTAACTGAACTCAAAATAACTAGAAATGCATTTTCCTGCGTTTTAAATAATATTTAGTATATTTGAGATCGATCAACATTTTTTTGTGAAATCCCGTTGTACAATACTGCAAAAAAAAAAATCGACAAGAAAAAATATTTCACCTACACTTTGATATTTTGAAAACTAAAGATAGCAAAAAATATAGGCGGTTGTAAAATGTGTAAAATAAACGACAACTTGTAATATGAAGTGGTTAAAAAGAAATTTTTATATTTATTATATGTTTGCCCCCCTTCCCCCGAGGGGTTTGACCACAGCAACTTCAAAAAATATTTTCAACGACCTATGAAAATTTTCATCTTTGTATGAAAATTTTCATCTAAAATAAAATGTTTATTACAAATTTTTCTTGTTATAATTGTCATTTTGTTGTCATTTTCGTAACCACCTTG
The DNA here is from genome assembly GCF_015732765.1 of Culex quinquefasciatus. NCBI lineage: Eukaryota > Metazoa > Arthropoda > Insecta > Diptera > Culicidae > Culex > Culex quinquefasciatus. Next base: position 182,112,987 of record NC_051863.1, read on the forward strand.
ATTTAATCATTTTTTGCTAAAGTATACCGCATTCAAGTTAATTAAAAATACTTCATACATTAAAAGCATTGTAGGATTTTGTCTCAGCCCCTGCGATGGAATAATCATCATCAAAAGAAAATCATTAGACGTTCATCAAGAGAAAAAATCCGAAGGGAGCATGGCTTTTCTCTCTCGCACACGAAAGATCGGTAAAAGGAATCTAAAAAAACATCATCTTGACTATTCGGCGGAACATCTTTTTCACTACTACACTTGCAAGTGTAACGTCACACGTCGAAATATGACCTGTCACATTTTGTAGATGGGCAATGTATGTAAACAAAGTGAAATAAATATTTTTAAGTGGTGCTGACAAGGAAATTCACAAAAAATCATCAACAAATTGATTTTCGGGAGCGATTTTATTTTGCGTGATTTGCCTCTCTTTCGCGGATTCATCCCTGCTCAGCCCCTTTGAAAATATTTTTAAAGTAAATCCTGAAGTAACTGATCTATTTTCAAACAAAAATTACCGTCAACTGAGGTGAATTGGGACACATGGGGCAAATTGGGACAGTAGTTTTAAACATGTTAATGCATCTAAGCAAAATGTTTGACAATTTTTTTTACGAAAATCATGTTTTTTTAAAGTTATATCTCCGGTGCCATCCAAAAGATGTCTTTTTTTTCCCTTATAACATACCCGAATAAATCAAAAATTAAAAGTAATTTATTTTGGGAATTCAAATTTTAGTAATGAAATGTCTAATAACAAAATCGGGATTTCTTTCAGTGCATCTATGTTTTTCTAAAAAGTTTTAATTCCATACAAGGATCCAGCACTGTATGGATCCTTGCTCGGAAAAAAAACTAATGGCGCAAAATTATTTCGTTTGACATAGAGCAAGGTTTAATTCAAAGATAAAAATTCAAAATTCTAAATCTCAAAAAAAAACATCTAGAGAGTAACGCAATTTCAGCCATGTTTCATAAAAATAGAATCTTTTACTCCGACTCCAAAATTCCAAAGAGATCCGACTCCACAGTTCTTCATAACAAATTTAAAAGAAGCTCAATAGAGAGGAAGTTTAATAATTCTGGAATAGATGCGTTTTGATTCAAGATTTTTTTTATAAATTATTATTTATAAAAAATTTATTATTATTATTATTTATAAAAAAAATCATGAAACAAAACACATCTATTCCAGAATTTTTAAACTTCCTCTTGAGCTTCTTTTAAATTTGTTATGAAGAACTATGGAGTCGGATCTTTTTGGAATTTTGGAGTCAGAGTAAAAGATTCTATTTTTATGAAACATGGCTGAAATTGCGTTATTCTCTAGATGTTTTTTTTTGTTTTTTTGAGATTTAGAATTTTGTATTTTGTGCAATCAAAGTGAAATATTGATGTATTTTTTTCAAATATACATATCGAACAAGTTGGAAATATTTTTCCAACTTGTTCAATATACATTTAAAAAAAATACTTCAATATTTCTCTTTGATTGCTCGCCCACACATTCAAACCTCAATTTTCGCCATACAACTCGGATTAATCATCGAGCGTTTGAATGACATTCATCCTGCCGCTCAGAATGCGCAAAGCACACTGTATCTGCTCTTCTAGGAAACTCAATCCCGCAGCCGGACATCGTCCTGACGTGGAAATTGCAAAGCAGTACCACCCACTGCTCGGTTTATTCAAACGGATAGAACTAATCCTCTTTCATTGGACAAACAGGGTCCTTTCGTCCGCTCGCAAGAATTTCTCGTAGCTCGAAGAAAGATAATTGAATGATCAAATTTGTCTCTATGTACATAAGCCCGGGGGGGGGGAGAGGGCATGCTTTGAAGTATGGCAGCAGGCATATTCACATATATATATAAAACATAAAAGCACAAAATACGTCGTAGTCATCTCTCGACCGTTTGCCTTCGAGATTAGCCCCGGTGCAAGGGGGAAGGGGGCTGCTGCTGAAAACTCCTTTTGTGCGCTGTGACTTTGACAGAGTTGTCTGCCAGCTGGTGCTCCGAACTTCTCCTCCGAACTCCCTCATCCCACCCCCTTCGGAATGTTCCGGAAAGCTCGCCGGTGTCATTTTTCGGGGGGTGAGCGCACTTTTTTTCAAAATTTTCTTGCAATTTCTGGGCGAAAGCTGTGCGCCGTAGTAAACCTTTAAATAAGGCACTCCATCATTTCGGGCGTTTATCCCAAAATGGCGTCGCAGGTTTTCTTCGCGAGGGTGCGCTAGGGTGGCTCGCGAAATTTCAAATTGATCAAAATAATTTTCAAACATTCTACAGTACCAACTCGAATTTTAATTAAACCAAAGCAATTTATGCGAAAACATTGTATTCATTTTGATCCAAAAGATTTTAATACAAAGAACATCTCTAGTGGCACACAAGTTGAACAGCAGTTCTTTCATCTGACTGTTTGACTCAAAGTGGTTAAACAACGGTTTGAAAATCACTAAAATAACTTTTAACTCGAAAATAGATTGATGCCGAGACATTTTTTCCCAGAGCAAACTAATTTAAAATATCACTCTAGCATGATATTATGAGTTATTTCAAGAAGATTCATAGTTTGTTAAAAAAAAACCTTTGTAGAACAAACGTGGAAGTGTCCATTCAAAAGGCACTTTTTACCTTCCTAATTTTAAGTATTCTATATTATTAAGCATTAACACGACATTCTCGAACCACCCTGCCACCCATAACTGTGACAAATTGCCTGCCAGACACCACTAGAGGGACCGGAGCGGAGAAGCGCGTTCGCAATTTGTTATTCCGGGACCAGGGCAAGCGAGTGTCTCCCGGGTGGGCGGCGCACCAACCTGGTGACCAAATGGAAAGCAAATATTTAGAATTAGGCCGAACGGGAAAATTGGAGCCCGCTGGAAGTCGAGGGCCGGGTCGTGTCGAGTTGGACGAGAACAACAATGCCCGAAAGGCCCGACCCGGGCCGAGATTGTTTGAATGAACCTGGCCTCGGTTGGTTGACAAATTCGTTGGAACTGGACACTGTGTTCCTCTTTTTCTTTTTTAGATCTGCTTTTGTTACAAAAGTCCTCAGTTCAGAACGTAGCATGTTTTGAGAGGAATTTCAACTTCAACAATGCTTTCAGAATAAAAACAGATCGGGGTTCGTTGCCTTCGCTAGCATACAGTCTCCCCCAAATGAAAAGACGCTTGGTCACGTGGAAGCGCGGTCGTCCAAAAATAGTTGTTTTCAGTGTCAAAAAATTAAACAGAAAAAAACATACCAAACATTAACTCAACAAAATAACCATTGATTCTACAGCACGGCTTTTGCATTACTTTTTTTTCTGTCTCTGATATCTCGGTTCGTAATAAACTTGGAGTCAAATATTCAGTACACACTCATCTGTTCATCAATCAAACAAAAATCGCCGGCATTTTATATTTAAAAAAAAGCCAACATTGAATCATGTTCGTAAACCGTCACACACCAACCACTCACCGGAATTCATTTGCATGTAGTTGTGATTTCCTTTTGTTGACTTTTCTTCAAAGTGTTCAACTCATTAAAAAGTTTCTATTTCGCAATCAAACCAGTAGCAAAGCATTATGCACCATAGGAAGAGGCAGCATGTGAAATGATAACTTCCATAAAAAACGTCATTTTTTCTCATTTTTTGGTTTCGATCGTTTGTTTTAAAATGTGATTTATGTTATTTTTCACCCAACTCATTTGTGTACATAATTTTCCCCCTTTGATGGTTTGTGTTCCATTCGCTGATTGACGTTCGCTTAACATTTTGAGCTTTTGATTTTATTTTGTTTAATTTTATCACGATTTGTTTTACAGCCTTTGAACGAACAGAAAAAAAACCTATATTTTATTATTTTTATTTGAAAAAAATCAAACAGGAGCGCTTTAATTTAAAAATATTTGGAAACAGCCCTGCCATGTGAAATTTTCAGGGGTTGTTTGGACATATATAACTAGCATCTGGACCAAATATGAGAAATATAGATAAATGGAAAGTGGGGCAAATCGGGACTTGAAGACTAAAAAAACTTAAAAAATCAGTAAACGTCTGAAACTAAGGCAAAATTCAACTAAATTAATTTTCAAAATTTAAAAAGCGACTTGAAGGACTCAAAAAATGCAACAAAATGAAGGGGCTCCTCGTCGAATTGAGTTAATATTAGGGTGGAAACCATTTTTATTTGAGTTTCAAAATTGTGCTTTTTTTCACTAAAATGCCAATAACTCCCTTTAGATTAAACCAATTTGAACGCTTCACCCTTCATTTTGTTTGATTTTTGAAGTCCTTTCAGGTGCTTTCTGATTTTTGATATTTAGTTAAATGTTGCCTTTGTTACAGCTTTCTACAAATTCCATTGACCTAGAGTGCTCCAATTTGGCACAGTTGCTAGTTATATATGTCCAAACAACCCCTGAAAATGTCAGGCAGATTGGTAAGTTTTTAACGACGTCCCTGGGTAATTCTCCGCCAACTCACACAGCAGTTGCCCCGACCCCTCTTCGATTTGCGTGAAACTTTGTCCTAAGGGGTAACTTTTGTCCCTGATCACGAATCCGAGGTCCGTTTTTTGATATCTCGTGACGGAGGGGCGGTACGACCCCTTCCATTTTTGCACATGCGAAAAAAGAGGTGTTTTTCAATAATTTGCAGCCTGAAACGGTGATGAGATAGAAATTTGGTGTCAAAGAGACTTTTATGTAAAATTAGACGCCCGATTTGATGGCGTACTCAGAATTCCGAAAAAACGTATTTTCATCGAAAAACACTAAAAAGTTTTAAAATTCTCCCATTTTCCGTTACTCGACTGTAAAATTTTGGAACATGTCATTTTATGGGAAATTTAATGTACTTTTCGAATCTACATTGTCCCAGAAGGGTCATTTTTCATTTAGAACAAAATTTTTCATTTTAAAATTTCGTGTTTTTCTAACTTTGCAGGGTTATTTTTAGAGTGTAACAGTGTTCTACAAAGTTGTAGAGCAGACAATTACAAAAATTTTGATATATATACATAAGGGTTTGCTTATAAACATCACAAGTTATCACGATTTTACGAAAAAAGTTTTAAAAAGTTGGTCGTCATCGATCATGGCCGTTCATGGTCACCCGCGACAGACACGGACGACGAAACAAAGAGAAACGCAAAAAGTAACTTTTTCAAAACTTTTTTTCGTAAAATCGCGATAACTTGTGATGTTTATAAGCAAACCCCTTATGTCTATATATCAAAATTTTTGTAATTGTCTGTTCTACAACTTTGTAGAACATTGTTACACTCTAAAAAATAACCCTGCAAAGTTAGAAAAAACACGAAATTTTAAAATGAAAATTTTTGTTCTAAATGAAAAAATGACCCTTCTGGGACAATGTAGATTCGAAAAGTAAATTAAATTTCCCATAAAATGACATGTTCCAAATTTTTTTACAGTCGAGTAACGGAAAATGGGAGAATTTTTAAAACTTTTTTAGTGTTTTTTTCGATGAAAATACGTTTTTCGGAATTCTGAGTACGCCATCAAATCGGGCGTCTAATTTTACATAAAAGTCCCTTTGACACCAAATTTCTATCTCATCACCGTTTCAGGCTGCAAATTATTGAAAAACACCTCTTTTTTCGCATGTTCAAAAATGGAAGGGGTCGTACCGCCCCTCCGTCACGAGATATCAAAAAACGGACCTCGGATTCTTGATCAGGGACAAAAGTTACCCCTTAGGACAAAGTTTCACGCAAATCGAAGAGGGGTCGGGGCAACTTTTCCCGATTTCGTGTGAGTTGGTAGAGAATTACCCCCCTAACAAAGGGATTTGCTCTGTTCGTGGACTCGCTCAATTTTCTCTTTACTTAAATCATAATTAGAATAAAATGCATGGTTTCACTATCATATCTGCTTCTTTTATCATTACAATTTAATTCGATTTTTTTCCCTTTTAGTTTATGTGAGTACTTTTTGCATTGTTCAACATTTTCTACTTAAATTATCTATCTTAAGTTGAAAAACCTAGCTTCGTGCAAGACATGACTTGACATTTTCTTGACTTTTAATTTGCCTTTTAGGTTTATTTTCTCATCTCTCTTATCTTTCTTATTTTCCATTCTGTGTGTTTGTTCTATCTATTAAATTAGGCATATTTATGAAATTATATTTACATCAAAAAATCTTATCGAGAAAGTTTCCAACAAAGGCAAACACTGAAAACAAGCTTTGATAAAAAAAACTTTTAACACACCAAGCATCCTTGTAGTTCTATGAATTCTAGAGAATGATAACAAATATAAAAATACTAGATACTCAAGATGAATGTATGCTAAGCTTATTTTCTCCAAAATAGGTAATTTTGATAATTGTTACCAAAAACTATGATCATATTTTGCATAAAAAACTACGCTCAAACAAACAGATTAAACAATTTTTATTATTTATTTTTTATTTTCCCCACTTAACTCATTAAATCAAACCACACGTTGTCAATTTAAAATCCCAACTGTATTCTCAACCAACGTCGAAAATCGTTACACCCAAAAAAAATATATCGGCCACTTAACGTATCACGTACACGATGTTATATTCGAGAAAAAAAAAACTTCGAATCCAAATCTTGAATCGGATCCACTATTGACAATAAATTAAAACCCTAAAAACCACCATACTGACAAATAAAAATCTTACCGATTTTGCAACCCTGGAGTCGGATACACTATGCGAGATATCCGGTACTTCTGGAAAGACGGCCTAAGTAGTGTCGGAATGAGCAGCGAAGTAGAACTACCACAATTTAGAGTACTTGGTCACAGGCAGAGGGCGACCGAAATTAACCTTACCACAGGTACCCCATCATTAGCATTTTATTTCGAACAAAAAAAACCCCAAAACACATCTCTCTTCTATCTATCTTTGTCTGTCTATCTGTCTATTTCTGTCTCTTTTTCTCATCATAAACCGTTCACCGTTTTACTTCCTCAGTCATGTTGTTTTGAGTTTGTTTTACGTTCACTTTTAACTTCCTCGTACCCGTGTTCATCACGAACGAAAAGAATATACTAGTAATGTACCAACTTGTTCGTACAAAGCTGCGACTATTTTCGTTACCTGTCCCTTCAAGCAACACACACGAATCTGTACACACACTTTTTTTTCGTTATAATTTGTGTCTACAATGTACACAACTTCCACCAGAGTTGATTGCTCATAAAACAATCCCACCGATTGATCACATTTTACCGAATTGATTTGACACACGTAAACACCCCCCTCGGCAACCACTACCTGCCAGTCTGAGCGTGTGGTGCCAAAGCTCAGACGGAAAGCTTTCAAGCACAGTGCGAGCGAAAGCTTCCGAACCCTCTTTCTCTCTGCTCTCTGCTGCACCATCACCCCTTTCGCGTGGTTCCGAACCCAATTCGAGCCTGTTTCACCAAACCAAAATTATGCTAATCCCTCACACACACACACGAATACACCTTCTGAAAAGTTCACACCCTTTTTGTGTGCCACAAACACCCGAAAAAAAAGTACTTCACACACCACAGCTTAATGACTCATGAAGACTGCGTGGACTTTTGCACCACTTCTCTGAAAGTCCACAGAAACAAATGGTTGTCTTGATCAAAAACGAAGACCCGATCAATCGAATAAAATGTCTTGGGTTTCGGTCAAGATCTAAACATCGTTTCTTTGTACTAATAAAATTCTTAATTTTCGTTGTTTCAACCAACAATCGCGCAGCTTTCAGTTTTCTGTTGTCATTGAAGTGCGCGCTCGCGACGCAATTCAATCGAAATTTTTCGTTCCCACAAATTGAGTGCACGTAAGTTGATTCTTAATCTTACATTTTGGTTTGATTTCATTTGATTATGATTTCGTTACCCTCTTGCGTTCGAGATACGTTTGAAAATCAATCAAGGCGTTCCTCCGGCGGAGCAGAACACTCAGCGCTGTAAATGCAAGCCTACCCGAACAACCACTAGGCTAAACCCTGCTAAACTCTGCTACACCAAAGTGTACGATAATCATGTTATATTGTTGTGTGCAAAAACAAACCGAACGACGAGACTGAACAATACTCGAGGTTGTAATTAATCGGACTATTATTCTTGCTCTGAATACGAAACAACCAATCAGATCCTGCATTCAACTATACTGTATCGTCACACTGTCGACTTTAGTTGTACGTTACTCTCTACAGAACGGTCCAATAGATCCGGGATATATCATAAAGCTGCTTCAATGCCTAAGGGGAGTTTGACGTATATTTAGGTATCATTCGATATCCAAATATGGAGCTTTTTGATAGATCCGAAGGTATTAAAATGGTTTAGAGAATATCCCTAATTTATTAGTACCGTAAACATTTTATTATCAGTACACACTCGACAGCACTGAGAGCCACGGTGAACTAAAACATATTTTTGAAAATAAGCTTAAGCAAAACCTTTTTTGAGTTCACCCCATTTTTTGCCATTCATTCTCAACCAACAAGTCCCATGCGAATCTTGCGCACCCGAGGACAATGCGAAAAGATTCCAGACCCCCTCCACCACCACCCAGTACCGACAGTCGGAGCGACATCTGCCGGACGCGCGATTTTTTGCCGCCATCATCAATCACACTACAGTTTTAGAATGGCGCTTGTGGTAGCCATGGTTTTTTGAGTCCCATTTTAGAGTTCATTTTTTTTTTTGCCAGATACTAGTTACTTTTTTTTCCTGTAATCGAGCTCTTGTAGGTATCGTTTTTGGTTTGACTTTTGCTCAACCCTACACTAGCGCCCCACTAGTGTGTGTATGTGAATGTGCAGATTTGGTTTTCGACATTTGCTGCCACGGACACGGTGACAATTGGGGCACTTTCAGACCAGAACACTAGCCGGAAGCCCAATTGGCACTCAGATCTAACCTCTCTTTCCCTATTTCGATAATAGTCCTTTTAATTCCTCACCCGTACAGCCAGGCCCAAGCGAAATCTATCAGCGTAGGTTGTGTAGGATGTAGGGATGTTCAAGAGATTGCCAAGTGTCAGAATATAAGGTGAAACAGAAAGAAAAAAAAATCGTGAGAAAGAGTTACTAAGCCAATCGCTATATAGAAACATGCACAAGAACAGTGTCAAAGAGCGGAATGACAGCAAACAGAAGCGGATCTTGTACCTTAACTAAGTGTTGTCTACCACAATTATCGTGTTATGTTGTGTCTAATTTTTGCCGTTTGTTTATTCTAACTACCCCTTTAACGCACATACCAAAAACAAATTGTCGTAAAACTCTATTCCTCTCGCTCCTCTAGTCGGATACACGATGCGAGATATCCGATATAAATGGAATGAAGGCCCCAATTCAGTCGGAGTCTCGAGTGAAGTATCTTTGCCTCAGTTTAAGGTTTTGGGACACCGTCAGCGTGCTATGGAAATCAGTCTCACAACAGGTACCTGTAGACGGTCACCGATATCTCTCTCTAAATCTCTATCTCTCTCTCTCTCTGTTTTAATTTTGAACTCATTTTACAATCCTACCAATCCCACAGAACCATTATTTCGTTCATTCGTTATCTCATATACTGTTATGTCAAACAATCAAAACAAACCTCAATCAAACCAAAACAACAAATAATACTGTGTAAAAATCAAACCGCCAATCAATCGCTACCAATGATAATCAAACTCTTTTAAGTTGTCATGCTACCTTTCGTTTCATACAAAAAACTCTCCTTCCGTACTTATCCCTGTGTAAAACTGTACCAAATTTTCTCTTAAGTTCCCTCTTCTGTCAGTATACACTCATAGCGCTGAGAAAATCAACCACCCTCCTCCTCTCCACCCCATTGACATCCCTATGGCGAAATTAACTCATCAAACCCAACCCTGAACATCCCCCCCCCCCCACCCCCCACCAACGTCAAAACCCACGCTCCCCAATAACCGTAAAGATTCATATCCTTGATAACGCGGGGTTTCCGGACCAAAACCGATTCATAACCGGTTCGCGGAACCCGTCGAAACCCATCAACCCGGAAAGAGTGAGAGACAAGCATTTTGCATTTTTTTAATTTTATTTCGAGATTGTACAACGACTTAACAAGCACACCCCAAACCCACACACACACGCTCACCCCATCACAATTGCATAATCCCCGAGCAAATGGAACCAATCAGCCCACTGTCGAAAACAAAAAAGCTCCATCGAAGCGGAAGCGAATTAAAATATTCTTTTTTCGTGCTTTATTTTATTTTTGGGGCAGGGGTGCAACAAAATGAACCTGTCACGTTAATCAAAGTGTGCCGTGTTCTGTGCTTGCGGTGGTTTCCCACGTGCGCACGTACGAAAGGGCGATCGGATTGTGTGCTGTTTGGCCCCCGATTGACAGCTAAAAAGGTGCACGGTGAAAAAAAGTAACATGGTTTGTGTTTTTTTTAAAGACAAAATGCAAAGTAAATTTGCAAAATAGAAAGAATTTTTTAACGGTGGACGCCCTTGACTGTCATGAATATATTGATAAGCTCAGATCGTTCAAATTATCTGGCGTTTTCAACACCCTCACAAATGCACTGACATGGAAGTAGATTACGCAATCAGTTACGTGAGCGGTTTGGATTGATGGTCAACCTTTCAACCAATTATGGAAATTAATTTCTTAAACTTAATTCAAATTTATTTATTGAAAACTTTTACAAACATGAAAAATATACTAAATCAGACAGCATTTACAAATCCAGATGTTTTTATGGCTGTGAAATTTTTATTGATATTATTTTTGTGACGTTCAAATTGCCCAGGTTTTGAATTTCCTGGGAAAAGGGAATAATGTTGTTTAAATCCTGGAAATTCCCGGGGGTCCCGGGATATTTTTGATTTATTCATTTTTTATATGACCAGAAAAGTCTACAAATATATATATATATATATATTTAACAAAAAAGGAGGAGGGTGGGGAGACTTGATCCCGAAATATTTTAACCGGCATTTTCAAAATGTTAAGGGTAACATGATTCCACTTGCAACAGTTTGAAGAAATCTTAAGCAAAATGTTTCTTATTCATTTAAACTTTCGAAATTAAATAAGTTACAGAAATTTTACATAAAACTTGTACGTTTGTGTTCAAATATAACAAGTCTCGAGTTTTTTTTTAAAAAAAAGGTCCAATAAACCAAAATTGGAAGCATGTTGGTGTTTTTAAAACAGCCTTGAGTCAGGGTTATTTAAAAACACCCAAAAAGCAAAAACTGTAAATTTGGTTTATTGGACCTTTTCAAAAAATAACTTCAGATGTTTAGTATTTTTACTGGACCAAAATTTAGCATGTTTGTAAAAGTTGATGATTTTTGTATACAAAACATTTGAAAAATGGTTCAAACTTCAGTAAGTCAACAAAACCCATTTATTAAGCTTGAGGCTGATTCCAGTGACTGTAAAAATGCAGGGATCCAGTCTCCCTAAACGCACTTTTTTAAACAATTAATTGTAAAAATAGTATGACGAAAAATTTAACGTCAAATGCGTAAGGATTTTGTTGTTGATAAGTTTATCAAACAATTCATGCATAAACAATATTTTTTAAATAAATTTTAAGTTGTTTTTATACATATCAATACAATTCAATATCTATTGGAGGTTTTTTGTTTGAGTAAATTTTGCACAACTTTCTAGAACAAAGCTAATTTTTTTAACCACATGCTGAAGAGATACACGCTTGGGATCAAGTGTCCCCGAGGATCAAGTCTCCTCACTCTCCCCTATATTTAACTTAAACTTGAAAATTAAAAACAAATACGCTATTTCATGAAAAATTTAGTATTATAAAAACAAATCTCTTTTAAAGCATAAATTCATACAAAGGATCACTCCATTTGATACCCATATTGAAAATTATCAAAATTAGAATATTTTCAAAAAACACAATTGTTGTGAAATTTTAATATTTTACAAAACAATATTTAATAAAATTAAATGCATACAAAACTTCGCTTCGTTTGATACAAATATTGAAAATCATAAATAATTTAGTATTTAAAAAATACGATAATTTGTATAAAATTTTGCATTTTTCAAAAAAAAATACATGCAACATTTTACTTCATATTGCACATTATGAAATACGGTATTTATCATTTTTTTATTAACAAAAATATATTTTTTTGTGAAAGCTATGCAAATTTAATATTATTTGGTTAGATTAAGTCATTTTAAGAAAGATGTCAGAAATGAGTTTTCCTCCGTTATCGTCGATATAATTATCGCCGATAGAACTATCGAAATAATGATACCGAAAGATTATCGTTATCGTCCCGACAATAATTTTCTCATTACCAACCTTGGAATTTACATTAAAAAAAATAAGGAATTTCTCTGATCTGTCGACTAAAATTACAACAATGTTACTAAAATTACCAAATTTATGCTGAGATGAACCCAAAAAATTTAAAATGCTTTAAAATTCCTTACTAGGTATTTAAACGTTTCACTATTTTACAGCCGAATCTGAATTTCGAAACCAACATGTGTATTATTATTTTTTTGATTTCGGGAAAACCGGGATAAAATATAAAAATTCCCGGGATTTGGGAATTCTCGTTTTTTTTTTTAATTTCCGGGAATTCTGTCCTGGGAAATCCCGAGATAAACGCACTTTTTTTTTGCGTTTCTGAAAAAAATGTGAAGCCGAATGTGGTCAACTTTTATGAAAATTGCTTGAACAATATTATTTTGTGTGAATGTTTGGAAGATGTTTATAAGAGAAAGAGGGTCTTTGTATTTGTGGAATTGTCAAAACAAGTATAGGTACAAGTAACACAACACGTAATAAAACTGTATTTTTACTTGGCATTTTTTTGTCTTGACAACGACAATTTTTACTTTTTTTGTTTAACTGAGACAAATTTAGAAAAAAAATGAAACGCAAAAAAGGTTGAGTTGATGGGTGATTTCAAGCCAATCGTTCGCAAAGTGCTGCTTCACCCAATTCTAATGTGTGTCAACCCTCTCACCACCGTTGGTTCAGCACCAAATGGAAACCGTTCGGGCTCTAGCTGAAAGTTGTTCTAATCACGCACGAACCCCGCCAAACCAAACTCCACTGAACCATTAAATTGTATCACCACCACCACCGCCCAAGGCTTCCGATGCCTTGGGCTTTCGATTTTCCATCTAGACTGCCAATTTCCCAACCCCCTGTCTCGGGGAGTGTTCCACTGCTGATTGCCTCGGCGCTGGGCTTTTAATCCTGTAAAATATACACACACACAAACATGAAAACATCAAAACAAGCCCATTACTATGGCCTCGAACCTCGGGCAATCGAAAGCGATTTTGAACGTTTTTTTTTTCCTTTTTGTGTCGACCCGAAACGTGACAAAACCGATTCCAACGGTCTGAGCCCCGCCCCGAACGAGCCCAAAGCTGAAGTAATATCGTTGCAGGACGATTATGTTCTGAAATTTCAATTTGTCACAATAACAGCAGATCATACCGGGGGACTGAGCCATTTTACGACTATTACCGCAAGCTCTGTGTCGGGTCGGGCGCTGGCCATAAAAGTTGGCAAGCTCAAATTGATTCAAATCTTGCCCCGAAACCGACAAACAAATGCATTGTGACGCCCAACCGGGTTGGAACCGGAAAAGAGTGCTAATAAAATGAGATTAGTAAGAGGTCTCTCCCCCCAGAACTTGGTACTCTTGGCAGACCCGGGGGCTAATCAGCAATCACATCCCGATGCCGAGCCCAGGGGCTCGTAAATTGGCCCAGAGCCATGTGCCGTGCCATAAAAGCTTCACCGCACACTGAATGGCGGCGAGAAAGCACCGAGCTTTTATGGAGTAGCAATTTCTCTATGCTACACAGCAAATGGTGGCAAATGGTGAACGGTTCATAATTGAGGCACCTCAAACTAAAGTTTGATTTAATAATATATTTAATTCGCTTTCGTGGAGCACCTACACTAGAAAACACACTCATAAATTTGCACACATTACATTAAAATGCATTCGTCTCTCTTTCTTTCCACCGAAACCCACGAATCGTTGAGTTTTCCCCAACCCATGCACGAATCCCAAACTCTCCCTGCAATTCACCCCTCATCATTATCACCCCACAAAAAAATAACACCCCAAGGGAGCACGCTTGGGGCAAACTTTTTGCACTGCAACAGCTGTGCAACATAAAACACACGCTTGTTGCACAACGGTTGCAGCCAGCAAAAAGTGACCCACCCAAGCTTGACCTCCCACCCCCAAGCAAAAAAAAAACTCTCAACCACGAAAACGTCTCGTAGCCTAACATGTGTGCCGGTGGATCACAGGGCGCTTTCTGTATGGGGTGTTTCCCAATTTCTCAGATTTGACGTATCGGTTGGATTTCAGTTGTTCGGTTTTTATTAAGTGTTGTGACACTCACCGCTACTCCCGTTTGTTTGGACCAGGCTTACGCGACGCCAACGCCCCCCTTGCAGAGGGGCACAACAAACAACCCGAGTAACCTTCCCCAACCCATCCACCCACCCACCCCCTCAAACACCACCCAAAAGAAGGAAAAACAAAGCAAAATCAACCCACTAACATTCCCACCCTATCCCCTTAAAACCAACTCAAAGAAGAACGAAACCTCCTACAGAAGGATCTTGATTGCGTTAAAAACTCGCTGATGATTGACCAAGCAAGGACAGGGACCTCTTTCAACCTTTGTTTCACCTGACAAAGATTCGCGAAAATTCTTTCGGTGTTGAACGCACTCAGCTAACCTGTTCTAATTGGCTACTTGGTGAAGGAAACATTCAAACTAATTAGAGCAACATTAGAGTACTAATAACTGTTCACCTTAATTGCCTCCCCCCTAAAAAAAAAAACAAAAAAAAAAACCTTCTTCTTTAAATGTCTCTCGATGTTGTACTTGTACTTCTCGTACAGCGCGTACGAAACCCCCACCCACCCTCTCGTTGGCGATAAGTTTAGCTTGTAAGATTGATGTTTCATGCTGTGATTAGAAGTAAGTTAGTCGGTATACCTTCTTTTTTAATTAAAACCTGTGTGTGTGAGTGCTGTGCATGGTGTCCACGCGGACGAGCCACGGAGGGGTGTGTTGTTGGCCTACCGTTGACGTCGGGAGGGAAATGACGACAGCGCTACAAATGGGAACGCTACAGTTATGGTAAGTGATTTTAAATTACTGAAAATTATTCCAAGAGATCTCATGTCAAAAATGCGCTCAACTGTATTCCAAAACACCCTGATTGTGTATTCTTAAATAAAAAAGATAATGTTGAAACTTCAGGCGGTTAGCAGCATTTATTGCAATTATCAACTAAGTTTTTTCTAAAAAATATAGAGCAATTCTCTACAAAATCGGTCTTTTTTTCAATTTTAATTTTAGAATTTTTTTATCCGACTGAAAGTTTTTGGTGCCTTCGGTATACCCAAAGAAGTCATTTTGCATCATTAGTTTGTCCATATAATTTTCCATACAAATTTGGCAGCTGTCCATACAAAAATGATGTATAAAAATTCAAAAATCTGTATCTTTTAAAGGAATTTTTTGATCGATTTGGTGTCTTCGGCAAAGTTGTAGGTATGGATACGGACTACACTGGAAAAAAATAATACACGGTAAAAAAAATTTGGTGATTTTTTTATTTAACTTTTTATCACTAAACTTGATTTGCAAAAAAACACTATTTTTATTTTTTTTATTTTTTTTTTATTTTTTATATGTTTTAGAGGACATAAAATGCCAACTTTTCAGAAATTTCCAGGTTGTGCCAAAAATCGTTGACCGAGTTATAAATGTTTCAATCAATACTGATTTTTTCAAAAAATCGAAATTTTGGTCGCAAAAATTTTTCAACTTCATTTTTCGATATAAAATTGAATTTGCAATCAGAAAGAACTTTAGTGAAATTTTGATAAAGTGCACCGTTTTCAAGTCAAACCCATTTTTAGGTGGCTTTTTTCAAAATAGTAGCAGTTTTTCATTTTTTAAAATCAGTGCACATGTTTGCCCACTTTAGAAAAAAATATTTTTGAAAAGCTGAGAAAATTCTCTATATTTTGCTTCTTTGGACTTTGTTGATACGACCTTTAGTTGCTGAGATATTGCAATGCAAAGGTTTAAAAACAGGAAAATTGATGTTTTCTAAGTCTCACTCAAACAGCCCACCATTTTTCAATGTCGATATCTCAGCAACTAATGGTCGGATTTTCAATGTTAAAATATGAAACATTTGTGAAATTTTCCGATCTTTCGACATTTTCAAAATTTTCAAATCAAGACTAACTTTTCAAAAAGGCCAAACATTCAATATTATTCCCTTTTAAAATGTGTACATGTGCACTAATTTTAAAAAATGAAAAACTGCGACTATTTTCAAAAAAGTCACTTAAATATGGATTTAACTTGAAAACGGTGCACTGTGTGTGTGTGTGTGTGTGCAACCAACCAAACGGGACCACGCGGTCGCTTCTTACAAATTGAGTTGTTTCCATGTATTTTTTTTTAGATCTGCGTTCTATACATGCAAATAACTCGCATAGGCATTTGGATGGTGTTAGCTCTGCCGAGCTTCGGTGACCCATTTCTACGCTGGCTAGCCGAGCGCGAGGTCCCTTAGCTTGAGTCGACAAGCCCCGCCCTGAAGAACGTTTGCATCAATCGGATTCAAACGTTATTTAGAACTTCCGAACCCTTGTCAAATGGACAAGGACCCAGCGCGTATATAGTAACAGTAACAGTATTCCTAATTCCAGTTATAGCCTACCAAGTCGCGATGGCCTAGTGGTTAGCATTTTTGCTTACCAATCCACAGGACGGAGGATCGAACCCCGACTCGAGCGACTTTGATTTTTCGTTCATGTTCAGAGTTTCAAGATTTATATTTCCTTTAATTTCTCGTTGGGAGCAGATGGGAATCAAACCCAGGACCATTCGCTTACAAAGCAAACACCGTAACCAGTCAGCCACGGCCGCTCCTATTTAACTTGAAAACGGTGCACTTTATCAAAATTTCACTTAAGAACTTTTTGATTGCAAATTTGATTTAACATCGAAAAATGAAGTTGAAAAATTTTTGCGACCAAAATTTCGATTTTTTGAAAAAAAACCAGTATTGATTAAAAAAAATCATAACTCGGTCAATAATTTTTTGCACAACCTGGACATTTCTGAAAAGTTTACATTTTATGTCTTCTAAAACATATAAAAAAATAAAAAATATTAAAAATACTGTTTTTTTGCAAATCGAGTTTTCGTGATAAAAGTTAAATAAAAAAAATCACCATTTTTTTACCGTGTATTATTTTTTTCCAGTGTAGTACGTATCCATACCTACAACTTTGCCGAAGACAACAAATCGATCAAAAAATTCCTTCAAAAGATACAGATTTTTGAACTTTCATACATCATTTTTGTATGGACAGCTGCCAAATTTGTATGGAAAATTATATGGACAAACTAATGATGCAAAATGGCTTCTTAGGGCATACCGAAGGCACCAAAAAAGTTTCAGTCGGATTAAAAAATACAAAAAAAAATCGAATGACCGAAATCCTGCTCATATAGGAAAATTATATGCTAGTAAAACCAAATTGAAATTCACGAAAAACAAAGACGAAACTATTTATTTTTAATAAAATTACCTAATTTCATATTATTGCCGAAAGGTGTCAAGATTGGATCCTTGTGTGAAATTTAACAATCAAAAATTTTGTGCAAGACCCCACAGCTATTCGAGTTAAGCCAGAAAATGTATAAGTGATGCGAGAACGATATTTTGTATGTAGATGATATTTTAAAACTAACTTGAACGTTCTACAGATGCCCCTTGGCCATAATCGATTGTTTTCGTATTTATTTTGATATCGCCCTAATAAGCAATCAAAATTTTCGTCTTTTTTGCTGAAACTGTGGGGTGGCTTTCCTTTAATCAAAGAAGGTTTTCTAGAACATTGGTTTGTCCATACAATTTTGGCGGGTGTCCATTCAAATAAATTACAAATATTCGAAAATCAGTTGGGAAGAGATTTTTTATCAAAGTGGTACCTTCAGCAAAAAATTATAATCAAAAAAATAGTTTTTCCGAGGAGTCCAATAAAAATATTTTCAGACATAGGCTGTTTGGTCCAGACACGGTCAAAACGCCATTTAAAGTTTTCATGCGACTTTTCCAAATGTTAAGCTAGATTTTCGAAACTTCTTACTATTTTTCTTAAATAGCCAAACTAACCACCTTCTTTTGCGTCTAAGACAGCTAAAATCGGATGAAATGACGCGAAGATATGATTTTTTGAGAAAAGTGTTTTTCGCGAAAAATGACGAAAATTGCCATTTTTCGAACCACTCTAGCACGACGTAGGTCACCCTAATGGCCAAACAAAAAAATACGGGTCTAATTATTTTGACCAGGGAACCCCCAGAAAAATTTTGAGCTCGATAGGAGAACTTTTTTTTTGGTTTAGGCTCTTTTCAAATGAAATTTCTGAATATCAATTTGAATCAAAACCCTTAATAAAGCTATGACTTTGAAGAAATTAATTTTATCTCTATTTCACAAAAATGCGTTTCGTGAAAAACAAATTGTAAATTGTATGCAATTTAAGAAGTTGACCGCTTTTTTATGGTACTTTCTAAAGAGAGTTGTAGGAAATAGTGAGGATTATTAAGGAAAAAAAGCGGCGCTCATAAAGTTATAACTCATTTTTTAGAACTTTCTATTTCCAATTTCCAATTTTGAACAAAATATGTTTTTCATGCGACCAAAAACGGCAGTTTCTGAATAAATTAAAAATGAAGCGTTTCAACGTTTTATCCTTTGAAGCGATAAATTCTGGGTAAAAAAGTAATGGCAGGATTTTAAAAAAGCTGAGAATATTTTTTCAAATCGTACCGTTCAATACCAAGCATCAGAATTCGAAAAAAAAATCGTAATTGATGTTCAGCTTGTCTGACTTTTCAGCCGATTTCACATAAGATTCTTTTAAAGGCTATTAGTCATCCCTCATATTCGGAACAGTTTACAAATCGGCCAATGTTCAAAAAATCATAGCAAATCGATAAATGAACTTAATGATTCGCTTTTACCTTCATTCGAAAGCTTTTCTTAAGATCTTTCGAATGCTGTATCGAACAACTGCAAATTTTAACTTTTGTATGAAGTTTTTGAAGAAAAACTTTGACCCTCGAAATCCGCAAATTCGGAACACTTTTTTCTTACGGATTCTTACAAACTTTGGTTCTCTCCACGAGTACATATTTTTTACAAAATAATGACTTCGCGCACTGAAACCAACGAAATTCAATCTTAGTTATGTTTCGTGAATGGTCTGATAACTTTTTTGTGAAAATATCAGTTAAATTCAGGTGTTTTACAATTGTGGGAGGTACAATAACATCCCACAATTATGGAACAGGCAATTTGGAGGCAGTAATTTACTGCTCGAAATAAAATCGACTCGAAATGTAGTTTTTTTAAACTGGTACTTTTACTAGTGAAATAGCAAGAGAATGTCCAAATAAAGGTCCTTAAAATAGTAGGGTCACCAGAAAAGATGCAATTGGCATGCTATTGACAAATTATCACAAAAGTGTTCCGAATTTGTGGGTGTTCCGAATATGTGGGATGACTGTAATCGAACTGGTAGTTTCCGTTTTATCGTCAGTTACAAAATTAATACTGATTGGAAAACAATTGAAAGAATTTTCCAAACCTGTTAGATTTCCATAGACCATAAATGCAGAAATTATGGGAAATTTTCCAAGATTTTGCGTAATTTAAATACGCAATCCTTGGTACCAAAAAATGAGTCATCGCTGAATTTTCGAGTAATCCCAGCTTAAGTGAAGAAAATTTATTTTTCCCGTTTAGGCCATTTTTTTTTTTTTGCGCAGATCGTCGAAAATCGCAGATTTTATTTTTAAAAAATCAGATATATGCTCTTTGGTCCAGACGCCGACAAGAAGGCTAGATTTTTGAAACTCTTAACCAAAATATCAAAAATTTGTTAAAATCGGGCGAGGATATGATTTTGTTTTAAAGTGTTTTTTCTGAAAATCGGCTAAAATGGCAATTTAACACAACGTAGGTTACCCCAATGGCCAAACAAAAAAAATGTATCTTATTATTTCGGCTAAAGAACCCACTCTACAATTTTGAGCCAAATCGAAGCACTTTTTTTCTTCAACTTTAATATGAAACCGCTGTATGGACATTGGGCACTATATTAAAAAAAAAACTCTAGATTATACTTATTTTTTACCTTTAATTAATCCGTTTGAGACATCTAATTAAAAACAATGTTTTTCCATAAATAAAGTACATTTCAAGCGCAAATTTAATTTTAAATCATTTAACCCTGAAAGTTTCAGGTGAACAAAATAAAATTAATTTATGAATAATTGCTCAAGAGGCATCATAAGAATATGTAAACAAGAATAATAAAATGCAAGAAAGCACAACAAAATCATTTCTAAATATACTGAAGGAATTCAATGGTTTTTAAAACTGGTTGAAAAATAATGCCCTCGTAACATTTTTTAAATTAATAGGTTGATGGTTTTGAAAACCCTTATGGCATTTTAAAAAACTAAAATATTACTAGGGTAAAATGATTTTTTAATATTGATGATTTTTTTTTCGTTTATATTGTTCAAGTGCTTCACTTTTTCCAAATTACTAACATTCCTTGGCGTCATCGGAGGACAACACACGCGCCGCTCGAGGACACCATGCTCCCTCGAACACATTGAAAATCCTGGGACTAAGTCAACCTGAATTCGCTAGTGGTGCCGATGCACTCGATTACAAATACCCACCTTCCCTCAACTAGGAACCCACCTCATAACAAAAAATATCCTTCCCAATAATACAAAATACTGCTGCTGCTACTACTACTACTGCTACCTCCAAACTACTATTACTACCAATACTGCTGCCGTCCGTGTACGAAAGTCAAAAGCCGAAGAAATGGGACTACCACAA
The DNA here is from genome assembly GCF_015732765.1 of Culex quinquefasciatus. Classification (NCBI taxonomy): domain Eukaryota; kingdom Metazoa; phylum Arthropoda; class Insecta; order Diptera; family Culicidae; genus Culex; species Culex quinquefasciatus. The sequence goes on from NC_051863.1 coordinate 182,133,942, forward strand.
ACGAACACACACACTCACGAAAAACCTCTTAACAAATCTTGATCGGACGCGCTCGGAACTAATCCAAACAAAAGCTCCAACGATATGCCAAATCTAACTAATTGAGTTACACCCTAGTGTCCCGCGGGTGTTCCATAGCAAAATATATAATAAAAAAAAATCAAGAAGAAACAGTAAGGGAAAAGTAAAAAGTCACGAAACAAAGTGAAAGTTTCCAGTGTCACGTCAAAAGTACCACTTACCACTACTGCAGGAAACTCCTCCTTGAAATAGAAAAAGAAAACGGTAGGAAAAGGCAAACTAGCAAACGAAAAACACACAATTCAATCGGATAATGCGGACTTTTCCACAATCAGGGCCGTCGGCAATTATGAAGTCGTACAACACACTCACTCACACAGTTGGAGCAACAAAAACGCACAACTTGACAATTAAGTCAGAATTTCCAACTCTGTGTGTGTGTGTGTGCGGTTCCGTGTTTGTGTGCCAAAGAAAATGTCGCAACAAGATAGGGAAAAGTTTTCCGGGAAATTTGAGGTCGCACGTTTCGGGGATTAATTTGGACGCTCCCTTCCGACACTCCCCCCCGTACCCGGTTTTGGGGTTGGCTCATCCGAGACTTAAAAAAAGGAAGAAGAAAAACCGTCGGTCACATGCAAATGGCCGCAAATTGCCGCAACCGCAAAAGTTGTGCTCCATTTTTTCTGTCTTCTCTCAATTTTGGGCTTCTTGAGGGAAAATTAAGCAAGTATTTATGCTTCGCATGGGCGCGGTTGACTACATGAATATTTTATTGCGGAAGTGATTTGGTTTAGGGCGACTGGAAATTTGACAGGTGAAGAGTTGATTTACGGCATTTTTTAAGTTGATGTCAGTGAACGCTTCAGTTTTCTTCAAGGTTTGATAGATTTGGGCTCTCTGAACACGCTCCATTTTTAGTGAATTTCCTGCGAAAGAATAAAGTTGTAAATGTTGGGTTTAAATGGCATGCTTCCGAGCTAAGAAACCAAGCGCCTCCATGGTTTCATTTTGAGAAAGAGAAATTCAATGGAGGCGCTTGGTTGCTTAGAATAATTTCAAAGCATTTATACCCGATATTTACAACATTATTCTTTCGCAGGAAATTAAAAAAAATAATTCTGTCGATTGGAACGTGTTCAGGGAGCTCAAATCTATCATACCTTGACAAAAACAATTTCTAAAATGTCAAGTTGTGCTATGTCACAACCAGTTCAACAAACATTTTGAAAGTGCACGCAGAAAAATGTTTTGTGTAATCAGCCTGTACGAGGTTTGAATAATCAACAAAAACATTGCGTTGAAACAAACCTCGATTTTCACAATTCCACAAAAGTATTTTGTTGTTTTGAAAAATCTGCTTTGACGTTTAGCGTTGATTCAACAAAAAACATGATTTTCAAATCAACAAAACGGTTTTGTTGATACAAAAATGCCCTATTTTTCTGCGTGTGTAATCATCATTCGTTCAAGACTAGATCTTCAAGACGATTCATTCCTCATTGAAATCTTCAGAAAAAAATTTATAGAAACTGCACGGAGAAAAATCAGTTCCCGAAATCGTGAACAAGCGTTCATGAATTTTGAAACCACGAACAAAGTATTCAAATTTCATGATACGTTTTTCAAAAAAATCACCATGAAATTTGAACACTTCGTTCGTGGTTTCCAAATTTCATAAACCAAATTTCATGAACGCTTGTTCACGATATCGGGACTGATTTTTCTCCGTGTAGAAGCCGAGCTTGCTGAAAAATTAAAAGGAAGATCGAACCGAAATCGTGCTTTTTCTAAATGCATTGCATGGAGAAATTTCAGAACCAGAACTTTTGTTCAGCCGACTCCGAGTGGCAAATGTGCATTTATGTCTGGTCACCCAATTGAATTTACTGACAATGAGTCAAAAGGGAACGTCCCCGTGGTAGAATCAACCCAAAGTGCGGCTCTAAAGAAGCGTGCGCTACCCAAAGTAAAGGCTTAATCAGAGCTTCAGCTCAGAACTTGGTTGGCCCAGTGCCGCAACCTTTGAGGTTATAAGTTAGAGGTAGTCACGCAGGAAGAAATGTTAATTGCAAGCAATAAATTTTCTTCGTGTGCCAGGGGCGTGCGTAGGTGGTTTATGGCGAGTCGAAGAAAAACAAGCAACCGACTTGCGTTGCGTTTGATTTATGTAGGGAAAGCATCGCCAATTGTCCTTTTGAGCCCTCGGACTGCCGAGCCGATCTTGGGCGGGGGGGGGGTTAGGTTCGAGGGGGTCGTCCAAACAGAACGTAGCGCAATGTTAAGGGACGTGTGTCTCGTGAGGAGTTTTCTTTATTGTCACGCATTTCGCCATAATTACCCATTAAATCCCTGGGGCTGGCACACTGTGGTGGGTCCACCACCCCTCGAAGGGAAAGGGACCACCTCCTAGAGCAGAGAGCAGCATGGTTTTACTTTGAAATAAACAGGAGAAAAACGGCCCACAAAACAAACGCAAACAAACAGCGCAATGTTTGGCACGATCAAACGCAGCAAGAGTGAAATTTATTTGCTCTCGTGACTGGGCCCAATTTACCTCGACATTTTTACCATATTGCCGTGTGTAAAGTATAATGCAAACATTTCACTGAATGTGTACATACTTAGATATAGATTTGCGACAAGCACAAATCCAAAGAAAAAAAAATTACCAGGTAAGTGATCTATTTCCATTATTTTACCCTATTACCAAACTCGATTTTATCGCTATATATAAAATAAGATAAACGACTAACGTTTTTACCATTTTCTTGCGCCAAACCAAACGCAAGATCCCGCTCCCCCCCATTTCTTAGCCCAGGTGTGTTCAAAGCTTAGATAGTGTCTCTAGATGAAGCTTAAGGGATGAACCGAAAGCGCACCCCAACCCCTTACTCACACACTAGCGAAGCTCAGCGTAACCGAAACAATTCCCCAAAAAAAAAATGTGTGGCCACAGTACGAAAAAAACAGTCCTAGAAAAAAAGAGTACTTGAAAAATACGCAAAACTGCGTCAGGCCACCCCCTCCGAAAACGATGCCAATACTCGCTCTCTCTCTCACTCTCTCCCTCCGACTATCTCTCTAACTCTCTCTCTCTCTCTCCATCGCGCACAGACTTGAAAAACTAAACTTAAAAAAAATATCCAACATTTTAAACATCAAATTTAGTGAGATAATCAAAAATCATCACGACTCATTCGTTCATCAAAAATAAAGTGAAAAGTTAATAAACAGGTCAGGTTTCCCACACACACAAACACGAGCTTCCGGTTTTCGAATTCGTGTTCACGTGAGTCGTCGCTTAAACTACAATGTGTATCGATTTCTCACCGGCAGGAGGGGGTTTTTTTTCACCCGATCCCCCCCACTGCTGGATGTTAAAATTTACCCAGCGAAGATATTACTTGTGGAGGAACCTGCAGTTCCCGTTGCGGGGCTTGGTTTCAAATTTAAATTTAAACGTTTTGGTAGAAATAGTGAGTTGGAAATATCGGGCCTCTTCATTTAAATGATATGAATCCAACAAAAAAAAATAAAAAAAAAAACAAGTTGATCAGTTATAAAAAAAACCCAGAAAATACATGATATTTCCAGCTCAGTATTGACCTCAAGTGATCTAGTATGATTTTTTTTTCTCAATTTTAAAATGAGAAAACAACATTTTATACTTTCAAAGTGGAAAGGCATACTAAAAATACCCCTTTCAGCAGACTTCTTTTCCCCACCACCTTAAACTCTATCTCTCGTTCTTAACCACGATAGCCGCGAAGAATGATCTCAATGCCAGGGTGCGTATCAATGAGAATAACCCAAAGGAAAAAAAATACATGCAAAGAATAAACAGCCCAACCATCAATCAATCAGCCAACCAATCAATCACCTCTTAACTGTTTCTTCCTCCTCTGACTGTCAATCTGTTTATTTTCTATGTGCGTGTGCGCCAACCACAATCACAAAGCTTGAGTTCTTTGAAAAACTAACTTAATCCACCTATGTGGTTGGAGCCTTCCTCACAACAATGGCTGTACACAAGTGTCATCTATTTTTTAGATCCAGCTTCCAAAAAGTACATCGATATCACTTAAGTGGCCATATCTAGAGACAAGGTTGTCAGATCTTCAATGTTTTGGGCTCGTTGGAAAGGTATTTTGATAACCTAACCAACAACAGGTCGGATGGTGGATCCGGACATAGTTTACATACATTTAAGTGAGATCCGGCTTCAAAAAAGTACATCAATATCACTTAAGGGGCCATATCTCGAGACAGGGTTGCCAGATCTTCAATGTTTTACACTCGTTGGAAAGGTCTTTTGATAACCTAACCAACGTTGGGTCGGATAGTGGACCCGGACATAGTTTACATACATTTAAGTGAGATCCGGCTTCAAAAAAGTACATAAATATCACTTAAGTGGTCATAACTCGAGACAGAGTTGCCAGATCTTCAATGTTTTGTACTCATTGGAAAGGCCTTTCAATTGCCTAACCAACGATGGGTCGGATAGTGGAGCCGGACATAGTTTACATACATTTAAGTGAGATCCGGCTTCAAAAAAGTACATCAATATCACTTAAGTGGCCATATCTCGAGACAGGGTTGCCAGATCTTCAATGTTTTGGACTCATTGGAAAGGTCTTTTGATAAGTTAACTAACAATAGGTCGGATGGTGGATCCGGACATAGTTTACATACATTTAAGTGAGATCCGGCTTCAAAAAAGTATATCAATATCACTTAAGTGGCCATATCTCGAGACAGGGTTGCCAGATCTTCAATGTTTTACGCTCGTTGGAAAGGTCTTTTGATAACCTAACCAACGTCTGGTCGGATAGTGGACATGGACATAGTTTACATACATTTAAGTGAGATCCGGCTTCAAAAAAGTACATAAATATCACTTAAGTGGCCATATCTCGAGACAGGGTTGCCAGATCTTCAATGTTTTGGACTCGTTGGAAAGGTCTTTTGATAACCTAACCAACGATGGGTCGGATGATGGACCCGGACATAGTTTACATACATTTAAGTGAGATCCAAATATATGTGAAAACACATTTTTATACATAACTTTTGAACTACTTATCGAAACTTCAATCTGTATAAAACTCGATCTATGGGACCCTAAACCAAGTCGAATGCAACAAGTTTGGGTCAAATCGGTTCAGCCAGTGCCGAGAAACATGAGCTAGTTTGTTGGTCACATACATACATACACACACACATACACACACACATACACACACACATACACACACACATACACACAGACATTTGTTCAGTTTTCGATTCTGAGTCGATATGTATACATGAAGGTGGGTCTACGACGTTTTTATACGAAGTTCATTTTTAGAGCAGGATTATAGCCTTACCTCAGTGAGGAAGGCAAAAAGAAAAAGTTACAGTTGAGTAACTTAGGTTAATATGAAAATAATCCAACCAAGCCATTAGCCAAGATAAAATGTTATGAGGAAAAAAACGCAGTCAATCCACCCAAAATTGTAAAAAAAACTCGATCTTCAACCCAACAAAAAAAATCATCATCCTTCTGTTTCCCACTTTTAGTGTGTATGATCAAAGCTCAAAAAGCGCCAAAATCCTTCCGTCCTCACGCACACACACATAAACACGCCATCGACAGCCAATTGTCACAAGAAAAAAAGGGTACAATTTGAATGGACGCTAAAGCCCCTCCCAAACGTTTCCAATGTTTCCCTAAGCCCCTCTCCCCTCCTGGTACAATCGAAAAGCAACAAAGAAACTTGCCCAAATTGTATCCTTCGTCATCGCCACCACCATCATCATCATCACCACCAGCATCCGAAAGGATCAAGGTGCCGAAAATCAATTCCGAAATTGGCAATCGAAAAGTCATCAAATTAAATTACCAATTCAGCATACTTTTCACAGATTTCGCCCCCACCACATCACTCTCACAGCAATGTTTCGGATTCAAAACAAACATCTACCATCATGTTCGGAAAAAAAGTTATTCATCACTCTCATCGCCACTCACAAAAACATCATTTTCTCCCCAATCCCAAAAAAATCCTCTGTCCCCAGTACTGACCAAGCGATCCAGGCAAACGCTCCTCACCACATACTGCTCACTTTTGTCTTGCATAGTCTCGTAGGAAGTTTTTTGACGATCAAATTAGAATAGTTTTGAGAATGATTTTAACTCACCGCAAATCCCTTTGAGTGTTAGTGTGCGGCAAATTGTGTAGGAAAACAGAGATTGAAATCGATCACCCTAATTAGCGCCAAAAACATAAACACTCAAAGTTAACTGAACCCATACGCGCAATCATCAAAAGAAAACTGTCCATTTTACCAATAAGCCAACCCAAAATCGCCACCTTCTCAGTGTTAATGTTGTATACTTTTAATCATTCGTTCTCCTTTTTTATACTACTGTTTTTCTCTTTTCCCCCTTTTTTGATCTTCGGAACTTTTCTTCGAAAAGCATTCGCAAAACAACTGAAAACATTCTTATTGAAAATAACCTCATACCTCCATACCAATAGCTGCTCGATAACTAAGCCTTGCCCAACAATTTCGGTCTTTTTTGATAGAATGTTTTAACCTTAGTAGATCGTGATTGATTTTTCCGATTGAACTCATTCCCTTTTAAATCAAAAAATAAAACTACAATATTGAACAGTAATGAGTTCAGCCTTTCGGAAAAATCAATGAGAGTTTAGTTTTTTTTATTCAAATAATTTTCTGTAGTTCTCCTTTAGTTAACAATTCAAACCTGTTCGCTCCAAATTCTTGCCTAGATCCTGCTAAAGCAATTTTCAAACATTTGAAGGAACTGCCAGAAAAAAAAACATCAAACTGTCCAAACCAAACTGTCAAGCCAACTAAAAGAATCAAACTTGCATGCCTCAAACAAACTATATTTGCATACCAAACTTACATAGCTGACCATACCTCGAAGTGAAATGATTTTTAAACAGTTATTTTTTCGTCACTTTCTCGTTCATTTGTTTTTTTTTTACCAAAAAAAAATCTCATTAAATTTGTTTTGATTTCGTTTGCCAACAACGTAAAACTGCTTTATAAGTATTATTATAACTTTTATGTACGATTTAACATTTTGTTTTATAACACTTGTCATATTTTTTCTTAAAATTATAACGAACTCAATTGCGTGCGCCTATTCACTATTTATATCAGAATCAGACTGGCGAACGAATCTGTTTAAAAAATAGATTGGATTAGGTTGTCAAAATTTCGCCCCTTTTGAAAAATACGATTCGTTCCCCAAGCTGAGACATATGCATTCCCTTTTTACGGTAATGTTGAAACTGTTACAAAGTCACGTTTTACTTACTTTTAAACTGATCTCACGTTCCATTTTGCAACACCAAGTCACCTGTTTATCAAACTCACCGCCTTCATTTCAACCTATATAGCGCTTCAATCCCCCTCCCCCTCTCAACCCAATGATCACAATGTGTTTCACCTTAATTTGAATCGATACCGTTAAAAACGCACACACTCACCAACTAAAACTGACATCACTCACCTCTGAGCGATGATCCTATCACTCACTATCTCTCTCTCTCTCTCTCTTTATACCGTTTCTCTTTTGTCTGTCACTCATCCTCTCTCTCTCTCTCTCTCATGTGTCATCTTTACTCTTTTGTTCGTTCAGTATCACCCCCCAATTACGAACCTCACCCCCGAAAATTACTCTCTACTTCTCTCACTATCTTTCTTTATCTGTTATTATCAGTGAAACTACTTACTTTCATTTTCACAAAACCAATCAAGTAAAACTAACTGAAACATTGTCTGTAATAATTCCCTTTTTCTGTTCTTATAGGAAATTATTCACGTTTAGCATGTGAAATACAGTTTGTACGTTCGATGGGTTATTATCTCATTCAGATTTACATACCATCCGGATTAATTGTAATCATCTCGTGGGTATCATTTTGGCTAAATAGAAATGCTACACCAGCACGTGTTGCATTAGGTGTAACCACTGTCTTGACAATGACAACTCTGATGTCGTCAACGAATGCTGCCTTACCGAAAATATCTTATGTAAAATCGATTGACGTATATTTAGGCACATGCTTCGTCATGGTATTTGCCAGTCTGCTGGGTATATAAAATTTTACTTACTTATATATATTTTCAATATCTATATATACATATATATATTCACTATTTGCTATTGTACAAATAACCAGTCTCTTTCGTGTTTGTGTTACTCCATGTACTTAGAAGTTTTGTTGAGGCACGTCGGCGTTCTCGGCTCACACTGGCGCCGCGATAGGGTTCTAACATTTGAGCCGTAGAGAAAGCTGTTCCAAAAATTAGTCTTGCATGATTTAATTTTTGATCAGCTTTTCCCCCGTTTCCCCGTTTGTTGCTTGCTACCAAATGTTACAATCCTCTCACCAATTGGCCCACGATATGTGGAAGACACACCCAAAAAAAAAAGACCAAACCAAACGAAAACCCAGTATTAGCCGAGAACGCCAACATCCAAGTCAAAGTCTGAACGATACGAAAAAACAACCGGAAGACCCAAGCTTTTTCAAAAAAAAAAGTCAGACGTAAAGCATTCGAAAGAGGTGCTCAGATAAAGAAATACCAATAGACTCACGAATCACCCTCATAGAGAAGGAGCTGAGATATTAGCATTTGGTTATCGACCCAGTTGTGTAACAACAAAACTTGAGCTTTCCATCCCTCCCCCCTCTCACCCTCAGCAAGAGCGCTAGCGTTAAAAACCGAAACGTCAAAATCTTGCTGAGCGCGCGCTCGCGTTACCCCAAAAAAAAGCTAGCGAAATTCCCCAACCAGACCAACTCTATTGCTATACAACTTATGACCAAATAGCAACCACTCTACCCCACCTTCACGAATCAAACGCAGAGAGAGCGACTCAATTCAAGACCCGAGATCGCCTCTCGAAACGGGTCTCACTTTGGACTGGGAATCCCTTTGAAACCCCACAAAAGCGATAGGTTCAGAACGTTGTTCAACTCGTATAAAACACACCGCTATACCTCTCTCACCCTCAAGCAGAAAAAAAATCACCCATCTCTCTCTCTTTCCGTCTCTCTCGCTCTTTCTCTCAAACGAACTACCGTTGGGGCTGGTGAGAGCTTTGCGCTTCACTCTCTCCCGTTGTTAGCCCGCCTAAACAAGAGAGGGGAGAACCAAAAAAACTCTCACAACAGTCAGAACAATAACCAGATAAAAAAATTCGATAAATTCATCTAAACTCACTCACAGCAAAGAATCGCTATATTCCGCTTGTGTGTTTCCGATGCCAAAACAATACAATTTTCTTTTTTCACTAGAGTTTCGCATTTAAAAAAAGTCTTCCCCTTTTTAAACTTCTACCCTGTTTCAATTGTTTGCTAAATTCAAATTTAAGATGCCTTCGTGAATATTAGTTTCAAAATTGGCGATGTTCAAAATGTCAAGAAATTATTGTGAAAGCACTCTCCTTCTGAGGGATTGAATGAATTTGGTTTTCTTTGTCTAACCAGCACTTTTAGAGAAATGCCATCTTAGAAGTGAAAAAACTAATTCAAAATATGTTTAATTAAAAAATCATACACCCACAATAGAAAGCCGAGAGAATAGCTCTACCAAAATTAAATGACAGCATAAACTTCTCGTGGGTGAACCACCAAGGAATTGTGTTCATTTGTTCATTGAAACAGTTCATCCCATTGAGTGGCTTGCTATTGCCATATGACCAGCGCTTAGTCATCGAACATTGATGGCCGATACGTCAAAGGCACGGTTCGATATGTCAAAGGTCTTGGGTTCGAGTCTCCATATCGGCACTTTTTTCTTGGTTGATGAACTGTTTTGAAAATGAACCCATGAGAATAACGCTCTCGTCAATCTCGGGATTTTTGCTCTGTGTTCGATCACAGTTCCTTTATACTACCAGATCGTGTTCTTTATTCTCTTGGATGGCGTTGCCCAACTGTGAGTGTATTTTTTATCAAACCAACAACTTTATTATCCATTAAAATCATAAAAAATATCTATTTCAAGCAAAATTAAATAATTGTTAAACTTGAACTACTGTTGCTAAACGAGCAAATTTAAAAAAAAAAAACTTCTGGGATGGTGATTCTCTGCATCGGCTGCAAACACTAATCTGATGAATTTATTGAATGAAAAATAATAGTTGATAATCCACGACCCAAAACCAGCTCCCACACACGTTATTGACCACACTTTATAAATAAAATTGTGTATTTTTTTCGTCCTCACCCAAAACAAGCTTATAATTGCACCCACTGTACCAAACACGAACACTATACACAAACCCAATACACAAAAATTCACAAAGTTTCCAAAAGTCGATACGCTGCAAACATCAGAGAGAATTAAGCCAACATTTGATACTTTTTTCGCTAGAATTCCAATCCTTTTTATTCCATTCAATCTCGAAGCACCAAGCGCCTCTAGCAGAACGATATCAAAATTAAAAAAAAAGCTTCTGCTGCAACTGATCCGTGTTCGTTGATAAGCGGAAAACTAATTAAAAAGAACCGTCGTCGTCGTCGTCAAGTCCTCGACACGAGCACCATGAAAGAGCCAAAACCAAATGAAATCTTCATCAAACAAAAAAAAAACTCAATCTTGTATCTGTGTTCAACAGAAAGAAACAAATACGGCACGTGGTGGTGAATTATAGCGTTACTTTTAGTTGATTTGATGAATTTATCGAATTTCTCATCTCTCACCCAGACTCTCATAGCGTAACTCTCTCTCTCTCTCTCTCTTCAATCGCGCGAGCTCTCATCCATTTCATCACCCATCCGTCACTCACTCTCGCCGCAGCGCAGTGCGAGCAGCTTGCACGGTGTGGTCAGTTTGCCGGAATTTCTCGTCTCTCGTTGTCACCACACCTCTGCACCGACTCACCACCGCAAGGGGGGTCTCGTCCAAAACGGAACCGGAACTTGGGAACCTCCCACTAGGACGGGGGATCAGTGAGTTGTCGGTTTCTGCATTTGGACGAGCGCCGGAAATTGCGGCAAACTGGCCCCCACACGTGAAACACTCATCCGAATCGCATCTCATACCCGTGTAACTGTAACTCACCCATTGGCACCTCTCATCGAGCCTCACATTGACACACACCCACACAGGTAGCCCGTGTGTGTGTTATCAGGTCCCTGTTTGAACCACCCATCAAGCAGTAGAATCGTGATCGTTGTTGTCTTGACGAGAACCCATCAGTTCTCACTCTCTCACCTGGAACGCCTCCACATCTAAGCATCCGTATCTATCGAACTCTGTCTCCAACATATCTCTCTCGGTGTAAACGTAATTTGTTGTGTGTGCGTGTGCTTTCGACTAGGTGTTTGTTTGAATCACAAATTCTCGTTATGTTACGCTGTGTTTTACACGACTCGAGCGCCGCTGTACCTGCTGAACGATACTGATCTGTTTTTCTTCTTTCTTCCCGCTATACCTCGTTGATCCCTCCCCCCAAACCCTATTTGTATCCTACGATGACAATCCGAACAAAAAACAGAGTACGCCACCGTCGGTTATATGGCGAAGCGGATACAGATGCGCAAGCAGCGCTTCATGGCAATCCAGAAGATCGCCGAACAGAAGAAGCAACAGGCGGCGGACGCCAACCATCCGCCCCCACCGCCCCCGGCGGTCAGTGATCATGGCCACGGGCACGGGCACGGCCACAGCCACGGCCACCAGCACACGCCGAAGCAGCAGATGGGCAGCCGTGCCGGTACGATGTCCAATGTGAACCCCCATAATATCGCGGGATCACGAGGTTGTTCTATTGTAGGTCCACTGTTCCAAGAGGTGCGCTTTAAGGTGCACGACCCGAAGGCGCACTCGAAAGGTGGCACGCTGGAGAACACGATCAACGGGGGACGCGGCGGGGGCGGCCCACCGGGTGGACCACCGGGAGGTCCGCCCGGGGGCGGTGGCGGTGGTGGCGGCGGCGGACCGGACGAGGAATCGGGTGCACCGCAGCATCTGATACACCCGGGCAAGGTGAGTTGAAAAATGAACGAAATCAAATTTTGCGGTAAGATGACTGTACATTTTAATTTCAAACACCGGGTATACACTGTTTAGGTCCTCCTCATAGCATCGCAACTTGGAAGGCATCGAAAAACCACAAGTGCCCTATTTTCACAAAAAAAAAATAATCTTTTTGCGAGATTCTTAGAAGCAAATCTATTGATTCAACAATCTCACGTTCAGTCTTGAATCTTCAAATTAATGTATTGGAATAACATTCTTTTCTAACGTTGAACTGTAAGTTTCTTGGGAGGGCAACGGTACGGACAACGGGACAGTTCCCATGCCAAATCAACAAAACAAACAATATTGGGCTGGACCATTTCCTATCTTGATAAAAACTTGCAGGATCGTTTGTCAAACTCCAAACAACAACTCGTCAGTTGTGTGCTATCTTGTGACAACGACCATTTAGTACTTTTCGAGAAAATAGATTTTTAAAGTTTGTTGGTAAATAATTTCAAAACTATGAATGATAGAGCCAAACTTTTTAGAGCAATCGGTTCGTATACTATCGCATAACAAACGCTCCAAGTTTCAACTAATTTGGTTACACCAGTTACAGATACAGTAAATAATGTAAACAAAAATCTGAAAAGCACGTGTCACAAGTGTGTTTCGAAAGTAAAATTGTATTAAGTGTCACAAGTGTGCACAGAATTCCCATACAAACTAAAATATGCTCAAATCAATGGTTTAATCGACTTAATCAGTATATTTTTATAAACAAAAGGTTACATTGGCTTTAGAAAGTATGAGTGTGAAAATTAAGAAAAAAATTCCATATTTTCCAACAACATGTATGACGTGTCACAAGTGTGCACAATCATTTTGATGATAAATTGGTCTATGTCACAAGTGTGTATCGCGATATCCGGGAAAGCATCTTGTAGTGTTTGTTAAGTATAGCAAAACGTCATCATTAACTCATTTTCGACCAAAATGGTCTATGTCACCAGATAGCACACAGCTGAATTTTATATATATATTTGGATTGTGCACGAAATAACGTATCTAATTTTCAAAAAATTCAATATGGGTATCAAATGAAGCAACACTTTGTTTACTTTTTTCACTTTTTTAATCATTTTTTTTTTGTTTTTAAATACTTGAAAAATGTTAAATTTTTAATAAAGTTCCGTATTTTTCGAAGCAACACCGATTTTTTTTTAATTTGCAACGAAGCAAAATTTTGCATGCTTTTTCAATTTATTAGAGTTTTTGGTAAAATACTCAAATTTTCACAAAATACCGTTTTTGTTCAAAAATGCTCAATTTTTGAAAATTTACAATATGGGTATCAATCGAAGCAAAATTTAATGCTTTTTCACACTTTATTTGAGTATTTTGGAAAATACTAAAATTTTTACAAAATGACGTATTCTCGAAAATACTCCAATTTTCAAAATTTGCATTATGGGAACAAACGAAGCAAAATTTTGCATGCTTCTAACCTGGGTGCTGAAAAGACAGAATACGTAACGTGATTTCCGAATGATCCCCACTGCTCCTCACTAATACAACTTAACTACAGCTGTAAACATAAACAAAGTAGAAGGCTTTTTTCAAGCTCAAGCGTGACTTATTTTTTGCTGTTGAAGTGACTCGTTTTGAAACATTTTGGATCTAATGATACATATTATAGTTTTCGCTGAAAAATTAAGCTCTTCGTGCTTTTTTTGTAGACTAAACGATGCCTCAGAAGTGGGGGAATTTCGTGAATCAGAAGAGCATCCGGATGGAAGTTACGAGATTATGTATCTTTGAAGCGCAGTGATAATACAGGAGTTAGATTATTCAATGTTATTTGGCAGGTGCCATTCACAGTTACTGATAATTCGTCTTAAACAATTTGTAAACATAGATTTTGAGTGAAACATAGCGTTTATGGAAATGTCAGCATCGAATTATGACAATCTCGATTTTATCCCTTTTCTTAAGACTGACTCAAAAGCTCGACGCCCACGACTTTTTTATCCTGACAAAATAAATTATAGATCGATTACAATACTTGCCAATTCTCGGCATCATTTTTCAAACAGTAAATTGGTTCCGCTTTGACAGTTCTAAATTGAGGCCGCTTTGCAGACAACTATTCTGCACCCAGGTTAAAAGATACAGTAAATAATGTAAACAAAAATCTGAAAAGCACGTGTCACAAGTGTGTTTCGAAAGTAAAATTGTATTACGTGTCACAAAGGTGCACAATCATTTTGATGATAAATTGGTCTATGTCACAAGTGTGTATTGCGAAATCCGGGAAACGGAAGCGAGTTTCCAAAATCGGGTTAAAGCATCTTGTAGTGTTTGTTAAGTATAGCAAAACGTCATCATTAACTCATTTTCGACCAAAATGGTCTATGTCACAAGATAGCACACAGCTGACGATATAGAAAACATGCCTTACCCGACAAACTTCGTTCTGCCTTTTTTTCGCTTGTTGGCATTTTTTTATTTTTTTTTGCTTTTCAGCCTCCTGTGATCAAAATATGATTTTACGTAACTTTCTCCATACAATTTGCCGATGCTCCGGAATCGGTTCCAGAGTGGCCAAAGTGTCAATTAGCTCCGTATTGAACTGATTCGCGTTCGAAGGAAACGAAATAACATATCTTTTGATAGTACTCTAATTTTCGAAAAAAATCAATATGGGTATCAAATGAAGCAAAACTTAGTTTACTTTTTTCACTTTTTTAATAATTTTTTTTTGTTTTTAAATATTTGAAAAATATTAAAATTTTAACAAAACTGCCGTATTTTTCGAAACAACACTGATTTTTTTTAATTTGCAACATGGGTATCAAACGAAGCAAAATATTGCATGCTTTTTTCAATTTATTAGAGATTTTGGTAGAGTACTTAAATTATGGGAACATTGTAGCCCAACTTAATCCTTATGGAACGTCGAAAGAAATTTGAAGAAATATTTGTTTTGGTGTAAATGGCAGCCTACGAGCGAAAAAATATTTTTTGTCCATAATTTACTTTTACACCCCAGAATCAAACATTTATGAATAACTTGTCAAGGGAGCGTCCATAACCAAAGCCACTATTATGGCAGACGTGTATCCAGTAGACACACCTTTCCCCCAAATATAAGCCTGATTGGTTGAAACTACGACTTGTGAGAGCCATTTTATCATTGTTCCCCGTGTCTCATTGATGACTACTCTACCCTACATTCAATTTTTTAATGCTTCATATAAAATGTTGCATGCATAACGAATTTCGCTGATATTGCAAATTTATATCTATATTACAAATCTAAAAAATTAACTACTTAAAAAACGGTATTTTTTGAAAATTTAAGTTTAAATAAAACTCTAATCAAATGAAAATGCTCACAAAATTTCACAATGCAATTTTGAAAATTTTAGTATTTTCGAAAAATATGTTGGATTCTGCTGGTTTGACGTGGAATCACAGACAACAGACAGTCTGTGGTGGAATCGCTGTTAGATCAAAGGAAAATAGGGCAAATTGGTTTCAGAAGGATTTTAAAATGGCCTTTATCTTAAAATACAGAGTCCTTTTGATTAGTTATTTTTCTTTCGGTGTATTTCTAAGGTATGCAACTTTTTTTGAGAGATTATTATGTATTTGACATGATTTTATTAAATTAAATTGCAAGAATGTCACTTTTTCAGTCTAAATTGGGGTAAAATTACATCATAAAAGAGGTAATATTCAACCTTCTTAAATTACATCTTCCTGGAAGCCCGCCTTACCCTAACTAATCTATACGCAGCCCGGGAGCATGTTGACAGCTCCCATACAAACTGAGCGTACCATGGGCTAAGAATATCATCTAGCCAAACATTTGAAAATGGCGAATAGTTTAACAATATTCTGGAGTTGTTTAAAGATACGCCACGCTCGAACAGTCGTTCACGGGAAAAGTGCAAATAGTTGCGTTTTTAATGGGCGGAACGTCACAGCCATCTGTCGGTGGATTGTCACGGCTGTCTATACGCCTTGGGAACCACGTGCTGGAATATCGTAGAACAATGAAGTTGAAAGCGGCAAAATTCTGATAAGCAAGTCAAGTCTTCATTACTTTTAACTACAATTCGATTTCGATAGATTTTCCCGTAGAAACACCGACTTTAATTTTTTAGGCATTTCCAAATCCTTCTGAAACTAGCTTGCCCCACTTTTCTTTGATCTAAAATTTTCATCGTATTCAAAAAACGTGCAAATACCTTTCTGATGAACCATGAGAAAACGAATGAAATTGACAACCAATTCAACCCTTGCCCTAATCTTCCACCCTTTCCACACAGGATATCAACAAACTACTAGGAATTACACCCTCGGATATCGACAAGTACTCTCGAATCGTGTTCCCGGTCTGCTTCGTCTGCTTCAACCTGATGTACTGGATCATCTATCTGCACGTAAGCGACGTCGTGGCCGATGATCTGGTGCTGCTCGGCGAGGAGAAGTAAATCCCGAACAAGAAGAAGACGAAAATAGTATCGAATAAGACAAAGAAGACGCAGAAGAAAAGGGCAGACACACACACACACACACACATACACACAGAGACACACAGTTACACACGCGCGAACAATTACACTTGAAAACACTTTCACACAAGCCAGGCAGACATTCCAGTAGTCAGGGCCAGAAGGGCTAGGACAACGCTAGAAGGGCAAAAGGATGTGTGTGTGTGTGCAGGGTAGCGAACAAGATCAGAACAGAATTCACACAGACACACACACACACACAGACGCAGACGTGCAAGGTCAAGAGGAAGAACATATAACAACAAAAGTATAAGAAATTTTTAGGATTTATTTTTACCTATTTACAGTTTCGGTTCTTTTTTATACGTATACAAGAGGTAAAATGAAAAAAAACTAGATTTTATCGTTATTGATGATTAACATTATAGAGATGAAGTAACGAAAAAATATTCCTAATTCAAAACATAACAAGAAATACATAGAGACACGTGTGTGGAAGCAAAAAAAACGCAAGGAACTAAAAAGCAAGGTGGAGAATTTATGACTAGTTGATAAGCAGCAAACCACAACAACAAGAACAAAATATGAAGCTAGTTAAGCAAAGCGAAAAACAAAACAAACGATAACTTCAAATTAGAGCAAACAACAAACTGGTGAATTGAACGAGTCTAGGAACGAATTAGATTCTCAAACTCTGACACAAACACACACAGCCACACTCACACGCAGACAAATACACACACACACACTCACACACACACACACTCACTCACTGCATTACGAGTTAATATTTAAAGAAACAGCGTAGGAAATCAAAAGTTTTTGAATTACAAAAACGTTAAATAATGCAAAACCAAAAGAAACAAACAAGCAAAAAAAACGCGGAATCCCCCGATAAAAAAAAAAAACAAACCAGGTAAAGCCTATTATCTGTAGAAAAAAAAAAAAAAAAAACAAAAAAAAAGAAACACGTTAATCGAAGCAGATACTTTTAAACAAACACACACAAACAGTAGCGAATTTCGGTTGTTCCAAAAGTACTCAAAAGACGAAGCGAAACACACACACTAACTAGCACACAGACTCAAAACACTCGTACACCCGCACACAAACAAGAGGGAGAAAAAAAGTCCAATTTGGTTTAATTTTATGTTTTTGTCCCGACCCTGGATGCTGACGGATGCACCGACCTTCTACGTAGAATCGAAACGCCCAGCTACCCGATGAAAGGAGTTGTTGAAAAAAGGAACAGAATTTGTAATTGCTGAAAATTGTTTTTAAGTTTCAACATCGAATGTTGCAACAATGATTGAAGTTTGATAGCTTCAGACTTGAGTGGAGAACAGCATATACAAGAAACAAATCTTGTTATTTTCTTTGCAAATTTTGTTCTAGGTTCATCTGACAGAAGCAGAAAAAGTTGCACTGTAATGTTAGTCAATTCAACAACATGTGTTCTCTCTTGTGCTTTTCACTTGCACAAATTAGAAATGAGCATAAATTTGACATAATAACACAGTTTGTTAAACCACATCCGTATCAAAACACAAAGTATTGTAAACAGACAGTAATCTTCTAGAATGAATTTCACCCAATTCATGCAACAAAAAATCACAGCTTAGTTTTCTTCAAATAACAATGTGATTGAACATTTTGTAAAAATGCATCAAATTCTGTTCCTTCGCGCTGAAATTTTCTTCTACTCGGGTCCAACTCACCAAAGATGAGCCTCCAGATTCGGGTTGGATTTGCACCCTGGGAATTCCCAGATTGATGGCAAGGACGCTGCAGCCAGGACGACAGCCCAGAAATCATCTTCAGCTCGACTTCAACCGAAACTTGACAGCGGGGTCGAAAAAGTGATCCACATTTTAATCAGAAAGCCCCACTCTGAATGAGGCGAGGATCTCTCGCCCGAGAGGCGGGTTGAGAGGTAATCAAAAAAGGATGGCTCCCGAAGGAACCGTTTCTTTCCCTTCTCCTCCTCCTCGTGGGCGCACTCAATTAAACGATGAGTGAGAGGAATGTTCCGGGGAAAAAGTCAAAGGTCAGCAGCTCGGCCAAAGATTAATGGAGTCGTGGGGCGTGTCCGGACTCGGTGAAATGGAGCGGAAAAAGTTAATATGAAATTAATTATTAATTGTTGTATCAAAAATTGATTCCCTGAATGCTTCCAGTATATTTGCCAAAAATCGAACGGGATAAACAGAAGAAATATAAATGCACACGTACACACGCACGCGCACGCATACACACACACACACACGTACACGTGGAGAAAGTGAGCAAATATTGATTTTCGTGCTCGTTGTGTTGTCGTTAGGTTCTGATTTTAATGTATAATTTTAATTGCCCCGTCTGGCTCGCAATTAATAGGCCGATTTTTCCCGGCTGTCGGGAGTATCGCATGTGAAAAATACACAACCTCACAGAAATTTTCGGAAAATGACATGAACGTAGACATCCTTCCCGGGCAGACGGTAATAACAAAATTCATACCATTTCAATAACAAATACTGTTAAAATTACAGAAAGTGTTATGGAATATTCTTGCAAAATCCATTTTTGCATAAGAGTTGAATAACAGTTTATGTTATCATAACAAAATTTGTTATTGGTCTGATATTGATTGAAAGCTAAACCCGAACAGACGGTAATAATTCAATTCAAGCCATTTCAATAACAAATACTGTTAAAATAACAAAAAGTGTTATGGAATATTCTTGCAAAATCCATTTTTGCGTAAGAGTTTAATAATAGTTAATGTTATCATAACAAAATTTGTTATCAGTCTGATATTGGTTGAAAGCCAAAACAACTTTGGAATAACATTTTTTGTTATGGAAAAATACCTCCAACTGTTATCGGGATGATCGGATTAGTTGTTAAAATAACAAAAAATAATAGCGAAGATCTGTTTGATGAATAACTAAAAATGTTATGAGTCTCTTATTACAATAACAATCCAATAACAAAAAAATCATGACGACAAATAACAAGTCTTGTTATAAATAACATAAAATGTTATTGGCCTAGTAGTTTCAAATATCAAAAAAATATTATTCCCAAGTTATTTCTGTCTGCTCGGGTTCTCTCTGTAAAACAAAACAACTGACAACAAAAGGAAGATTTCAATCTTACATGTCTACACTTTTCAGTACTCTCATGTTGAATTTATCAATTGGTTTGATGAATAACTTTATTTCAAAATCAAGAAAAATCTTTTTATACTTAAACTTTTGATTGACTGACGTTTGAAAATGTGACATCTTTTCACTAACACAACTCTCACGATTCCACTGAAACAAGCTCAGACACAATTAGATAACTATAATTGCTAAAGTGATTTGTAACGACGTTAGTAGGAAGGGGTGTACATACGGAGAGGACAAATAACTACAAAACAAAGCATTTACTTTAAAGTTTACTAAAATAACCCCTAATCCGTACTCTTACCGAAAACGTAGTCTGTTCAACCAAGCGAATAAACACACACACACACACATGTACACAAACACGCTCGAAATCAAACACTAGGAACTTCATAACCAAAAAGCAGCGTACGAAAAGAAAATTCTGTTTAATCTACTTTTTATATTACAAAATAAAATGCAGGAAAAGAGATCTCCACAAATCACACAAACACACACTCATTGACCATAGCGTGTCGTTCAGAGTCTGGAAAAAAGGAATATAACATTGAACGAAAATTCTAAATTTAAATCGTAAAAAGTGCACAGAAAAACAAAAGAAAAAAACCCAGTTTCGTCATTTAAGGAAAACACCTAAGACGTTTGTATTCCCGACACACTCAAACACACAACCATCCAAGTAACCCGGTGTCCTTCTTCTCGTAGTAGTAGGCCACGGCAAACACACACACACACACACACACTCAACCAAGAAAGCGTACGTTTTTGGGACGGTTTAAATTTTGCACCACACTAACACACACGCGCGCGCGCACGTTAGTAATATGCGTCGTCTCATCGCAAAGCCTGCTGTGGCTGTGTGCGTGAACGCGTTCAAATTTTTCCACTCAATGGATCAATGTAGGCCGGTTTTGATTCCAACAACAGTTACTCTGACAGCTGACTACTACGTTTTGAGTAGTTTTTTTTTAATTTCGTGCAAATTTTACATAAAACTTGTGCGGCATTTAGAGGTGTGGCGCTGAAGCATGTAAAAATCCGTCCTTGTTTGTTGAATTTCTGTGAGACACACACACGTCATTTCGTATTGAAAACTGTGCCGAGCACGCACACACCCTAAGTTAGTTTTGCGATACAATGGAGACATTCTTCCAAAACACACACAATTACACACGAAACCACACACACACACACTAACATCACCCCCTTTCGACGCTTCTGTTCAATCGGTATTGTATTGATGTTAAATCAAAATTTTATACACGCAAACCAAAACCAAAACAAACAATACTAAAAACGAAGCAAAAAAACAACAACCAACCAGTAGGGGAAATCCAAAAAGAAAAAAAATATTCTAGTTAAGATAAGGGAAAAAAAACTAGCGAATAAACAAGTGAAAACGTAAGTTTAAGATATTTACTCGTCAAATATCTGTAGATTATGTGTCTTTTCACTCGTTTCAATTGAAATTTGTTTTTCAATTGAAACTGACAAAAAACAGAACTGCTCAATTATTTTCATGAGGAAAAAAGAAGAGAAAACATGTGAATAAGTAATTTTTAATAAAAAGGACAAGATAAAAATGCATATTTATACTTTTAATTTATAGTCTATGAGATAAACCAAAACAACTAGTGCGTTGCGAACAAAAACAAAAAAAAACTCAAAAGTAAACACAAGCAGGTCGGG
Organism: Culex quinquefasciatus; assembly: GCF_015732765.1. Taxonomy (NCBI): domain Eukaryota; kingdom Metazoa; phylum Arthropoda; class Insecta; order Diptera; family Culicidae; genus Culex; species Culex quinquefasciatus. Next base: position 182,155,330 of record NC_051863.1, read on the forward strand.
CAGGAAGTGTTTATAATAAGTAAAAGTTATTAAGGGAAACCTGTAGAGAAGGATGCAATACTACTCACTAAGTTATTACTTAACTGAGCGAGGTCACACTTACACACTTGAGGCTAGGTCGTAAATTAGTATCAAAAAAAAAGAAGAAAAACAAGCTCCGGCAAAGCTAAGAAGGCAGGCAAAGCATGTGTTACAGTTTAAAAAAAAAGAAGCCCAAGCAAAAACACTACGCTAGTGAAGGGAAAGATAAAAGTTAAAATCACGTAATAAGAGTAGTTGTTCACCAAAACAAGGAAAAACAAAGACGCGTTAATTCAATTTAAGCAACAACTTAAGCAGAGAGCAAGTATTTCATAACAATTGCGCAAACGATGTAGGCGCAAAGAGAAGAGTATAACGGCACCACTTTTATGCGAATATTTTTATTTCGGTTTAAATTTGTGTGACAGTCTCGTTGTGATCGAAAACACAAAAAACACACAAACACAAACAAAACACACTCACAATTGGTGATTATTTCACACTCGCCTCGCACTGTGATACGTTGCGATTGCATGTTGGTATTTTGTGCGAAAAGTCAACGTTTCGGCTCACCTTGAACAGGCCTTCTTCAAGGGTTGCTGGGCGAAACGTTTAAACCACAAAAGTGACAATTTTTCCAGTGTTCATACATTGTTAAAGTACCATTTTCTTCCAAAACATAAATTTAGTAGCACGTGCATCCTTGGTTTCGTATTTGTTTTCATAAAACACTAACACACAAACACACCAAGTGATACTTAAATGTGGCACTAGTAAAAGAGAAATTCAAAAAAAAAAATCACCAAACATACAAAACAAATGAACGCACCTATAAAATTGACTATAGTAGAATATTACGATTATTGGTCCAAGGCAAACGTTTTTGTGCTGGCCCCCTTTTTCGCTTCAGTAGTTAAGCTCTTCCAATAGGCATTACCTTTTTCCTTAACGAAAAAAAAACCAAACAAAAAATTATAACAAAAACCGAACGCAAAACGTAACAGTAGTAAATCGATTTTTCCCCAAAACTCACCTTTCGCTACACCTTTTCACCTTTCCTAAACCCTCGTTTCCCCTAAAACACGGAATGAAAATCGCCGATGCAGAGAAAGATCATGTTCCTTCAAGTCACAAATACACTCACACACTAAAAAAAAACACACTATTCGCACCGAAAACTGTTCATTTACACCGAAATCTTTAAAACAGCACGCCGCACCCTCACACCTATCGCTGTCTATAGTCTATTGTTTATGTGACTTTTGTACTACAGAAAAAAAAAGAGATAGAGCACTACCCACACATACAGTTGACACGAACCTACACGTTCACACCTTTTTCCACGACAACCTTGGTTTGTTTGTACTGTAAATACTTTGATTAGGATAACATTAGTGAAAACCAGCAAAAAAATGTTAATGAAAAAAAACAGTTAAATTTTCTGCAGAAACTAGTACGCAACTGGAATTCGAAAAACACACACACACTTACACACATCGCCACACGTACACTTTCTCAAAACAACGTTATGTATGACTAAAAATCAAAAACTGGACGTGTAAAAAGAGCATGTGATTGATTTTACTGAAAAGAGACAAGTTGAGTAAGTTAAAAACGAGCAACCAAAAAAAAAACAGTAGTGAAAATTCAAAAAACAGATGTATAAGTAAGTGTTAAATACTCACTGTACTTAACTATAAGAATTTAAGGAAAAATGAAGAAAAAATACAAAAAGAGCAAAAGTAAATAAAATATATACACAATATATGAATATATGAGGAAAAATAAAATTATATATATCGCAACACAAGAAAAATTCTAAATAAATATAAATTTTTTATATAGGAATGTAATATGCAACAAAAAAAAAAATCAATAAAGAATACAAAAATATCGTTCATATTATATTTGTAAATATTTTAGTTCGAAAAATGAATCACCCTAATGTACATTCAACTTCAATGCACAAAAAAGGATAAAGAAATTCAGATTAGCATAAAAGAATTATATAAAAAAAATTAACTTCAGAGGAAACAAACGAGAAGCATAGACGATATTCAAGTCAGTAACCAAAAAGATCTCACAAGGTTCTTTTCAGTACTCGAAAGCTAACTCACAGACAGAAACACACACAATACAACACAACACAACACACTCCCACATACACACACACACAAACAGAGCAGTGAACCGACACCAGACTGGCTTTGACTTTGACGGTGTGGTACTTTCAAAATGTGCAAGACAAACTATTCCAAAGAACAGTTAAATAGAGTAGCTTCAATTTTTAGCTAAACGAAAACATAAAAAAAAATAAAACAAAAAAACACAATTTTCATAAATATTCGCCACCAACACCCACACAGATCCACACATAACGCATCACATTAAGTACGAACATGCAAAAGGCTTGTGTTTCGCTGGAAAAAAAATAATAACTATGAGCATTTCGAAAGTTCCAATCGACAAAGCAACCTTCGCATCGCAACAAAAGTCGCCATGGCAACGAGCGAACGTAAGAGAAAGTCACTAGTTCAATATATTAAAAAAAAAAAACAAACGTAACCGGAAAACAACAAACAGAAAATTTACTAGCGAAAAATACAATGAAACAAAAGCAAAGTTTATTCAAAATAGACTTGATATCCAAAAACAGAAACAAAAAAGGATAAGTAAACCAACACAAACAAACAACACACACACAGACACAAACACACACATATGCCCTGAACATACTAAAAGATCAGCAAGCAAAAAAAAACTTACAAGCAAAACAAAAAAAAACCAAGAGAAGTTAAAACAAAACGTACTAGAATATTTATTGTTAAAATAAAAAAAAAATGCAGAATATAATTTGTTTTGTTTAGGTGAAACCAAACCAATATATACGTTTTCTTTTATTATTACGTTGAGTACTTTTAAAGAACAATGACAAAGAGAGAAACAACAACCAAAAAGCAAACAAAAAAAAAGAATCCGAAGCGGAGGAACGAAAGAGAGAAAAACACGAGGAAACGAGAAAGACACATGAAATTGATAGGCAAATGAAGCAACAACAGCAACAACAACAAAAAAAAAACATGTAACGTTTCGACAAAAAAAGTTATAAGAAAACATGGAAAATAAACAATTTAAATAAAAAAATAGTTCGGGCGTTGACTTATTTTATTGAGAAAATTAGCTATATTTTTTCTAAATTTAATGAAGCCCAGACTCCATTATTCGAAAAACTTCCAAAAACAATTCTAATTATCAACTATTCGGATAATCGAATCGCGGGTCTGATTAGATTAGATCAGACTTAATGGTTATTTTTTTAGTTATGACAAGAATAAATAATACATATTAATTTGGCAGCGTATAGTATTGTGGAATTGAGATGATGGCAGCTATCCATTGCAATTATAATTTCATGAAAATTTTCATGTTTTGATTTTTTTTGAAAAATTATTCAAAATTTCAATATTTTGCAATATAGTGCCAAATGATTGGGATTTTTTCAAACATTTCGAATGTAATAACAATATTTCTTTGAAAATACTCAGTTCTCAAAATTTCAGTTTTTCACAGCCATATTGTGGCAATTGGATTTTTTCATGCATTTCGAATGTAATAACATTTTTTGCATTTTTCGAAAATACTAAAAACAATTGCAAAACTACGTATTTTCGAAAAAAAACTCCAAATTTCAGTTTTTCACAATACGCTCAAACGATTTTTTCATACATTTAAAAAGTTCTAGAAACATTTTTATAAATTCTCAAAAATTTCACAAAACAACGTATTTTGAATAAAAAATACTTTCATTTTTTTACAATATGTGTAACAAATGATCATTTTTTTTCAATTATTTCAAACTTGAAAATGCAATGTTTCTCGACAAAATAAACAAAATTATTGTTATTACAATATGGGCTCAAATGATTGGAATTTTGCATCTATTTTGAATATACTAAATACTAAGAATTTCACAAAACTACGTGTTTTTGAAAAAAAAATATTTTCTTTTAGTTTATTACAATATGGGTATCAAACGATCGGGATTTTTTCAAACATAAACTTTCAAAATTTTAAATTTTTTTTTGAAAATATTTTATTTTTATATATTTATTTTTTCACAAATCTTAGTATTTTTTAAAAAATACAAAAAATCTCAGTTTTTCACAATATGGGTATTAAATGATCGGATTTTTTTCATACACTTAGAATGTAATAACAACATTTTATGAAAATACTCAAAATTTTCACAAAACTACGTATTTTCGAAAAAGACTCAAAGTTTCAGTTTATTACAATATGGATATCAAATTATCGGAATTTGTACATACATTTCGAATGACATGAAAATACTAAAAAAATCACAAAACTACGTATTTTTGAAAAAATACTCCAAATTTCAAGTTTCAAAATTAAAACATTCGAAATAATTGAAAAAAACGATCATTTGTTGCCCATATTGTGAAAAACGAACAGTGTTTTTTATTCAAAATACACACGTTGTTTTGTGAAAATTATCACTTTTGAAATGTATAAAAAAAATCGTTCAATTTGTTTTTGGAATATTTTCCAACAGGTAAGGTTTTTCTCAAGATTATTATTTTTAAAACATGTACTGGGGTAGGTCACACAAAGTCCATGCACTATTTTGGAAAAAAAAAAGTTTTTTCAATAGTGTTTAGAAAAATAGTTACGTTAAATTTTTTAGTTTAAATTCCAGGGTGACTTTGATAGTCATAGTTTTTCTTGTTAAAAACATTTATAAGATGTTCAAACATTATTTGTACATTAAATGTTAAGTTGGTGAAATAGTTTAAAAAAAATCAATGTTTATATTTAGTTAACTAAGTTTAAAAGATTTTTAACAAAATACAAATAAATTTTTAGTAAATTTGTTAAAAAGACGGAATTTGCCGTAAAATTTGTTAAAACTGGTTTTGTTTATAAAATTATTGATTTATATTGTTTTTTATACTGAATTCGAAGCACGAATCAAAAGTTTTCACATTTTACATGAAATTTGTTCAACTGAAATTGCCTATAAATTTGAAGATTTTTTTAATTGTGTTTCAAAACACATATTATTTATTATTTAAAACTAATTTAACCTTCTCCTAGTGGAAAATTGTCCAAAGAATCCGAAAATGAATTCCGTTTTCCGATTCAAAATCATGTTCATTGAGAATATCATGACACTTTGAGAAGTTCAAAATAATGACTTCCATCAACATACTCATAACTATAGTTAACTAACTTTTTAAATTTTTCAACATTTTATGAAAAGTTCTTTTTGAGGTACTTTGAACACTTCTCTACCACGGTCATTATGATTCTAAACAATTCCTTAGGTATTTTAATCGTACTCTTAATTTTGCGGAAAAATTGCAAACCTATCAAAGTCACCCCGTTTTACGGTACGTAGTTTCTGTTATTACATTTGAAATGCATGAAAGAAATCCGATCATTTGATACCCATATTGTGAAAAAATGAAATTTTTTGTACTTTCTTCGAAAATACGTAGTTCTGTGAAAATTTTTAGTATTTTCAAAAAATGATGTTATTACATTCGAAGTGTAGGAAAAAATCTTAACCTTTTGATACCCATATTGAAAAATATTTAAATTTCAAGTATTTATTTAAAAAAATCAAAATACGTATTTTTGGGAAAATTTTCATGTAATGATAATTGCAATGGATAGCTGCCACTATCCCGATTCCAAAACACTATTTTTTTTTTTGTATGATGCATGATTTTTCATAGGATTATAGCCAATGTCTCCCTTATAGTATAGCCAAAATCCCATAAGCTCTGTGCTTCAGTTATGAACGCCTCGGTTTTGCATCCCCTATATGCGGTGCTAAAACTGAGGAATTACTGTTTTTGCTTTAATATTTCATAGTTTTTTTTTCACAAAGGGCAATTCAATTTAAAAAAAAACTCAACATTTTCTAAATTTATGTTTGGTTTGGTTCTTACACAGGTGGTGCAGGCCTCGCCCAAATTTGTTCAATTGTAGGAAATTCAATTTCCTATAACTTTGTCCAAGGATGCAAAACAACCCGAGTTGATCCTTCCACCCTTTGACAAAGTTGTAGGAAATTAAATTTCCTACAAGCATCTCACACTTGAACAAATTTGGGCGAAACTTGGCCCTTGGAAGTTTTCCCCCATACATTTTTGCGATTTTCTCCATATGAACTATAAAAAGCGACCCCTAAACCTTACTCGATTTGGCTCAAAATTGGCACAGTTACTTATTTTTACCAAAAGAATCAAGCCAGGAGGTACAGTCATCCCACATATTCGGAACGGTTTCCAGATCGGCCAATGTTCAAAAAAATCATAGCAAATCGATAACCGAACTTAATGATTCGCTTTTACCTTCATTTGAAAGCTTTTCTTGCGATCTTTCGAATGCTGTATCGAACATCTGCAAATTTTAACTTTTATATGAAGATTTTGAAGAATTACTTTGACCCTTGAAATCCACAAATTCGGAACACTTTTTTCTTACGAATGTAAACAAATTTTGGATCTCTCCATGAGTACATATTTATTACCAAATAATGACTTCACACACTGAAACCAATAAAACTCAAGCTTAGTGATGTTTTATACATGGTTTGCTAACATTTTTGTGAAAATATCAGTTAAATTGGTGTTCCACAATTGTGGGAGGCACAATAACATCCCACAATTATGAAACAGGCCATTTGGAGGCAGTGTTTTGCTGCTCTGGACGAAATAGTCTTGGAATGAAGTTTTTTATTCAAAAAGTACTACTTTTACTAGTGAAATAGCAAGATAATGTCCAAATGAAGGTTCTAAAAATAGTAAGATCGACAGAAAAGACAAATTATCATAAAAGTGTTCCGAATTTGTGTGTGTTCCGAATATGTGGGATGACTGTATCTCTTGTGATTTTCCAAAATTTTATTTTTTTCTTGTAGCCCTAGGAAACATACAAAATGCATAGCTAGATACACTGTTTTATTGATTTATTTGATTTCGAAAATACAATTAACCTTAAGCGAAAACAAAACTTCTGCGATCATGAACTTTTAAATGTCATTAAACAATCCCTAGCATAAACTATTTAATCCGAACACATTAAATTTTCTTCCCCGTGAACTCCTAACGCCTCAACAGTTGAATACTCGCACGTCTTTCCACCAATTCTGCGCGTAGTGATACTTTTGCAGCTCAATGCCTCCCATTGGAACATGGTAAAAGAAATGGCCCAACTTCCGCCGGGGCAATACCTTTTCCAACAGATGGCTGGGGAAACAGTCCAGCGAAGGCGTCCAATCGCAGTGTGGTGGCATCAGGCGTCGCCTCCAACCAACCCGCTTGTACATCGATTGCTGAAAAAAACGAATAGTTAAAGTATTGGGATTTGAAAGTTGAACTTCATTCCGTTACCGCATCGTCCCGCTGGAACACCACCAGCTCGACGTACGGCGATACGTCCGGATTGTCCGAAAAGATCCGGTACAGCCCTTCGGAGTGGATGTAGTAAATCTTCAGGTTGTGGCTGTAGAACAACCGCAAGAAGCGTGCCTCTTCGCGAGCCATCAACTCCTCGTTGAACACGCAGAACTCGGCCTTCCGACGCCACGGCAGCATCTTCGCCATCCGGATCTGACCCCAGAGCGTTCCGTAGCACAGGATGTGCGTTATGCTTTGCCGGTCCAAAATCTTGTGAACCCTAAAGAGGAAAAATACAGATCTAATGAACCACACCAATTATTGCTATGAAAACCGTCAAACCTATCAAACAACTGCTCCAGCTCGTTCCGGTACGCTTCGGACAGGTTGCAGGTGTGCAGGAACCGCTGCTGTACCCCGGTGGAACCAGTGCCATTGTTATGTAAAATGATCTGCCACCGGGCGATGTAGTAGAAGCCCAGGCACAGGAAAATCAGCGCCACCAGCTTGAACAGCGAGAATCGAATCATTCCGGATCGATGCAATCTTGGAGGTCGAGAAACAAATCCATATAGATGTCCATTTAAACCACTGCCGCAGTTCGAGTTCAGTCAGCTGTATCAACTATTGCAAAATGTTTTATTTACACTCTGTGTACGAACGACACTTGTACTAGTACTACTACTAAAAGCTGCTGACACTAGACGCACATGCGCAGATTAGCCATAGAATATACTCGCTCTAAACGCTAGAATGTCCCACTTTAGAATTTTCCTACAGGCATGCAATATAGAGAATTGATTAACGAACAAATCTGTTTGCAACGAATCACGTGAATGTAACTTTTTGTTAACAAACAATATTTTTTTATTTGGAAGAATCCAGCAAATTTGGCCAGAATCTTGAACAACCATGCGCCTCCATCAAAACTTAATGCCCCTGATTCCTAAATAATTATTAGACGCCATCAATTTTCAGGGAGTGTCAAGATAGCACGACAAGATTGGATCTTCTTTCATATGAAACGTGACAAAAATGTACGGAGTTTTTTCGGGTTTCGATGAATATCTCAAGATAGAAATCGAATTTTGGGGATCTGTGAAGGTCGAATGGTGAGGTATTGTGAGCTGCACAAAATGGCGTTCTGAACTCAATTTGGCCCAAAATCGACATACGACAAGTTAGCATAACATCGACGAATTGCTGATAATTAAAATTAAAATAACAATCAAATACATCTTCTAAAATGCATTTATTCCAACAAAACTGTTTAAAATAGCGTAAACACAATTTTGAGCAACATTTGAAACAAATACAAAAAATAACGAGGATGATTTGAGAAAAACTGTATTCCAAAAAAATATAATATTTTCAAAAAATCAAATCATTGGCGTTATCTATTGAAAGATTCATTCTCAGCGCTAAGCGATCGAATGCTTGAGAATTTTGAGGCAATCAAAATCTTTTACAGATTATACCCCTTTAACTCAGGGATTCGAACTGTTCGTCAGTGACTCTACTGAAGCAAGCATCGTACGAAAATAGACATAATAATTGCGAGTACGAAGCACTGCGTCTGAACGACAATATAAAAATGAGGGTGTTCTCACCTGTCCGTGCATGGAAACATTTCCCACTCTGGCCTGGCTAATCATCGAGTCCAGTTGAGTCGAAAACAAAATGTTACAGCTTCTAGAAAAAGGTGACATAAAAAGAAAGTCTTCTACCACATTTGAGAAAGATCACTCTCGTGCAAAAACTGCTTTACAAAACGTTTTTTTTTTGGAGACGCAGTGCACTAATTCAGGGATGTAAGATTTTTGCGAATGTTGATGTTGAGTTGTCCAGACTGAATCGGCTTTTAGGTACTTAAAACATACATCCCTAGTGGGGAAGTTAATTTCATAAAACCTTATGCAATCTAAAAGCAAATGGACGTTGAAAGTTTGATAATAATAATAATACTTTCAAATTTGCAATACGGTTTAATAGGTATAAACTTTAAGCAAAACTTGGCATGCCAAAACCAAAACCAAAACCAAAACCAAAACCAAAACCAAAACCAAAACCAAAACCAAAACCAAAACCAAAACCAAAACCAAAACCAAAACCAAAACCAAAACCAAAACCAAAACCAAAACCAAAACCAAAACCAAAACCAAACCAAAACCAAAACCAAACCAAAACCAAAACCAAAACCAAACCAAAACCAAAACCAAAACCAAAACCAAAACCAAACCAAAACCAAAACCAAAAAACCAAAACCAAAACCAAAACCAAAACCAAAACCAAACCAAAACCAAACCAAAACCAAAACCAAAACCAAAACCAAAACCAAAACCAAAACCAAAAACCAAACCAAACCAAAACCAAAAAACCAAAACCAAAACCAAAACCAAAACCAAAACCAAAACCAAAACCAAAACCAAAACCAAAACCAAAACCAAAACCAAAACCAAAACCAAAACCAAAACCAAACCAAAACCAAAACCAAACCAAAACCAAAACCAAAACCAAAACCAAACCAAAACCAAAACCAAAACCAAAAAACCAAAACCAAAACCAAAACCAAACCAAAACCAAACCAAAACCAAAACCAAAACCAAAACCAAAACCAAACCAAAACCAAAACCAAAACCAAAACCAAACCAAACCAAACCAAAAACCAAAACCAAAACCAAAACCAAACCAAAACCAAACCAAACCAAACCAAAACCAAAACCAAAACCAAAACCAAAACCAAAACCAAAACCAAAACCAAAACCAAAACCAAAACCAAAACCAAACCAAAACCAAAACCAAAACCAAAACCAAAACCAAAACCAAACCAAAACCAAAAAACCAAACCAAAACCAAAACCAAAACCAAAACCAAACCAAAACCAAACCAAAACCAAAACCAAACCAAAACCAAACCAAAACCAAAACCAAAACCAAAACCAAAACCAAAACCAAAAACCAAAACCAAAACCAAAACCAAACCAAAACCAAAACCAAAACCAAACCAAAACCAAAACCAAAACCAAAACCAAACCAAAACCAAAACCAAAACCAAAACCAAAACCAAACCAAACCAAAACCAAAACCAAAACCAAAACCAAACCAAAACCAAAACCAAAACCAAACCAAAAAACCAAAACCAAAACCAAAACCAAAACCAAAACCAAACCAAAACCAAAACCAAACCAAAAAAACCAAACCAAAACCAAAACCAAAACCAAAACCAAAACCAAACCAAAACCAAAACCAAACCAAAACCAAAACCAAAACCAAACCAAAACCAAAACCAAAACCAAACCAAAACCAAAAAACCAAAACCAAAACCAAACCAAAACCAAAAAACCAAAACCAAAACCAAAAAAACCAAAACCAAAACCAAACCAAAACCAAAACCAAACCAAAACCAAAACCAAACCAAACCAAAAAAACCAAACCAAACCAAAACCAAAACCAAAACCAAAACCAAACCAAAACCAAAACCAAAACCAAACCAAAACCAAAAAACCAAACCAAAACCAAACCAAAACCAAAACCAAAACCAAACCAAAACCAAAACCAAAACCAAACCAAAACCAAACCAAAACCAAAACCAAACCAAAACCAAAACCAAAACCAAACCAAAAAACCAAAACCAAAACCAAACCAAAACCAAAACCAAAACCAAAACCAAAACCAAAACCAAAACCAAAACCAAAACCAAAACCAAACCAAAACCAAAACCAAAACCAAAACCAAAACCAAAACCAAACCAAAACCAAAACCAAAACCAAACCAAAACCAAAACCAAACCAAAACCAAAACCAAAACCAAAACCAAAACCAAAACCAAAACCAAAACCAAAACCAAACCAAAACCAAAACCAAAACCAAAACCAAAACCAAAACCAAAACCAAAACCAAACCAAAACCAAAACCAAACCAAAACCAAACCAAAACCAAACCAAAACCAAAACCAAAACCAAAACCAAAACCAAAACCAAAACCAAAACCAAAACCAAAACCAAAACCAAAATCAAATATTGCTCCAAAATTTACCTACCAAAACAAGCAAGCTTTAGCTTGCTTCACGCCTAAACTTATGCAAAATGGAAAGCAAGCAGAGTAAAAGCACCTTTCGCCAATGTGGTAGCTTTGGATCATTAGCCCGGCAGCCAGAGCTCGTTTAGAGCCTGAATGTAGGCAACAAGCGCTGCCCTTCTTTGATCTAGATAATCGTTAAAGCTTAAGATAACCTTTGAATGACAGTGAATCGAAAATTTTTGGTTTTATTTTTTGAAATGTGTGTTAAACTGCATCGAATTAAGTTTAAACAAATCCACATGTATTTCCATCAAGCATCTATTGTTGACACATCATCTCTTCAGCGTAAAAACGTATCCAGAAACTAAAACTAATTTACAAAAATTAAAAAAGAAAGGGTTTTATGAGTGTTTTGAAACCGCCTTGAGTCTGAGATAAACCAAAACCAAAACCAAAACCAAAACCAAAACCAAAACCAAAACCAAAACCAAAACCAAAACCAAAACCAAAACCAAAACCAAAACCAAAACCAAAACCAAAACCAAAACCAAAACCAAAATCAAATATTGCTCCAAAATTTACCTACCAAAACAAGCAAGCTTTAGCTTGCTTCACGCCTAAACTTATGCAAAATGGAAAGCAAGCAGAGTAAAAGCACCTTTCGCCAATGTGGTAGCTTTGGATCATTAGCCCGGCAGCCAGAGCTCGTTTAGAGCCTGAATGTAGGCAACAAGCGCTGCCCTTCTTTGATCTAGATAATCGTTAAAGCTTAAGATAACCTTTGAATGACAGTGAATCGAAAATTTTTTGGTTTTATTTTTTGGAAATGTGTGTTAAACTGCATCGAATTAAGTTTAAACAAATCCACATGTATTTCCATCAAGCATCTATTGTTGACACATCATCTCTTCAGCGTAAAAAACGTATCCAGAAACTAAAACTAATTTACAAAAATTAAAAAAAGAAAGGGTTTTATGAGTGTTTTTGAAACCGCCTTGAGTCTGAGATATTATATTTAATATTGAACATCAGCCTAATGAATTAATAATATTACCATAATATAACTGAGTCTTAGAACAAACTTGACAGTTCCAGTTCAATCTTTTACAGACCGACCTTGTGCAGTTTGTAAGGGAGGCCGAACAACGCTATTTCTGTTCAACTTTCAATTCTTTCTTTCCAATCAAAGCAAACCCAACACTCTTTACCGTTTTAGATTACTTTTGTATATTTATCATGTTTTAAACCATTTCCTCACAGAGGTTTCGCCGTACACCCAGGGTCGAAGCTGTTATTTCGGGTGCTACAAAATTCACTCCCCTCATCCAAATACAGACACATCTTATTCGGCCTTCTTGGGCGCGGCGGCACCGGCAGCAGCAGCGGTGGCGGCCGCGGGCTTGGCTCCCTTCTTGGCGGCGGGGGCCGCTCCGGCAGCGGGGCGCTGGGCACGCAGCAGGGCGCTGGCACGGCGCAGGGCAGCCTGGCGCAGGTCCCGCCGGTACCGGTTGCCGTTGATGATGTTCTTCAGCTTCTTGAGGGCGCGGCGTGGCTTGTGCTTCAGCGTCACCTTCACGGTGGCCTTGGCCGGCTTGGTCTGGAAAACGAGGGAGAGCGGGGTGTTTTGGTTAGAATTTTAAGCGGTTACGGACGGAGAAGAGGGGACGGGTTGGACGGATTTTGGCAGCGTATCAGTATTGGGTAGTGGACGTAGTCAATTCACAAGACTTTCAGTTAACCGTTTTCCTCACGTAAAAATGCCAAAATCGTTAAACAGGGGGGGGAAACGTAACGATAACTCACCTGGTACTTTGGCCGCTTGTAGACGACGGAGATGCCCTTATCCGCAGGCACGATTCCGAGCGACTTCTTGTGGACCAGTCCGCTGTAACGGAACGAGCTCAGGTTGGTCAGATTGTTTGGCTCCTATAAAGAAGTGTGCGTGTTCTGATGAGAAATGAGGAAAAGGCTGTTATCGGCGTGGATAAAAAAAGAAAGAAAAACAATCGAAACAAAACAGAACATGGCATTTCCGGTGCCGGAAAACCTTGCCGACGGGCACGTGGAAAAACATCAGAAGTAGCAAATGGTATCAACAAAACCGGCCACCCCCGAAAGGGGCACCGTGTTCAGCGATCTTGGTGGTAAAAGGTATCATCATGATAGGTTCCACGCGCCGGAAATGGCCAACCGCATGGACTGTTCAAAAAGGTAAACAAATCTCGCAGGGCGAACTTACCGTGCTGAATGGCTTGCGGATGTTCCGGCGCTTCAGCAGGAACGCGTTGTGATCGCGGATGATCAGCCAGTTCAGGTGGGACGAAGAATCGGCCATGGTGACTCAAGTTTTCTGGAATAAACAGACAAAAATATCCGAATTAGAACCGCAAAACGTCACACAACACAAAATGCTTCGAAGGGATCAAAGATGGCGTCGAGGGAAAACACGTTGCCGAAGCGGGGAGACAAAAACGTTTTCCCAAAAATTAAACTCACTTCATCACTTCTTTGCAAAACTTCCACTAAACTCCAGCAATCAGTCACTTGCACCATCATTTGAAACTTAAAACTTCCAAAAACTTTCAACTTTTCAGCAGAAAATTCAAGTTTTCCCCTCGAGCAGCAGATCACAACTCACCTACTTGCGTTGGCTGACAAGATGGAAAAGACTCGTTCGCGGTGGGTCTGACAGCCGCTAGGCAAACTTCTTCGTCTTCGGTGTGTTTTTGTTCTTATTTTTTGCCCGGAAACTGAAGCGCCGCCGCGTGGTCAAACCGAAAAGCACGCGCGAAAAACTGCCCGCAAGTAGGCAATCCGCACAACACGGGAATAATGCAAAGGGAGCGTTCTTTCATTACGTAACGCAAAATTTAGTATTAAAAAATTTTAAGCGCTTTTAATTTATTAGTTTTTAGCAAGTTTTTAGTTTTTTAGCAAGTTTTTAGTTTTTAGTTTTTAGTTTTTAGTTTTTAGTTTTTAGTTTTTAGTTTTTAGTTTTTAGTTTTTAGTTTTTAGTTTTTAGTTTTTAGTTTTTAGTTTTTAGTTTTTAGTTTTTAGTTTTTAGTTTTTAGTTTTTAGTTTTTAGTTTTTAGTTTTTAGTTTTTAGTTTTTAGTTTTTAGTTTTTAGTTTTTAGTTTTTAGTTTTAAGATTAGTTTATAATTTTTAAATTTTGATTTTTACAGATCAAAAAGTTCAAGTTCTTGTTTAATTTTCATGTTAAGGCCCCACTCCTGATTCAGTCCAACTTGCAAATTCCCACTACACTCAAACCCCGATGGTTTGACACCAACTGTTGTCAAACGAACGGGGTCACGTTTTAGTTTGACACCCTTTTACGCGGGGTTCACACACACTACCAAACGTGAGCGCCGTGTAAAAAGTGACAGTTCGTCACTTTTTGGTTTGACTTTGACCAACAAACGGGGTACAAACTAAAAAAGTGTCAAACGAAAAAGTGACCAACCACCGGGGGTTGAGTGCAGATGTGCATCGGCACTCAATAGCACTTGGCAGTTTTTTTAAGGCCATGGCTTGGAAAAGGCACCATATTAATTTGTTTTGTGCCTAAAGTATGTTTTTTTCATTGCACTATGAGGTTCTGAACGACCGAAACCTTTATCTCCACTTATTCGCTAGTTTTAGTGATGAAGTGCTATTTGAGTGCTAAATAGCACATTTAGCACTTGAATTTTTTTGATGTTCAAATCACTATCAATTTTTTGCTAATCCAAACTGCATAGTGAACAACGATTATTAAAAGCATCGAACTAAAGCTAGTTTTGATGCACAGTGAGCAAATATTCACTCTGCCGGTTTACGAAGGCAATCATCTCAAAATGAGGTGAAGTGCTATTGAGTGCCGATGCACGTCTGGTTGAGTGTATTATCTTGTTAAATTTTTGAATTATTAAGTTGCACCATGGTAAATTCTTAAATTTTTCATTCCTCTCATTCTTGAATTCTTAATCCTTTAATTCATAAATGCTGCCATCTTAAATTACAGAACCTCAGGTTACTTTAGAGCATTTTTGGATGCATATTTCAAGAAAGAAATTCTTATTTTGAGAACGACACAAATTTCGTGTTTCGATTATCGAGAGTGAAATTTCGACGAGCACTTTCCCAGTCACGACGTTCTAGCAAGATTCTAGCAGAATTCTTAGAGAGCTGGATATTCTTAGAGCATTCTAGCAGAAATGTTCCACCGTTCTAGCAGGATTCTGACAGAACCAGCTCTGCTAGAATATTTCGTGACTGGGTTGGATGGATGAGTACGAACTGTTTTTAAGGCTTTTAATACCAGGATTATTAATTTTATATGGTAGAATTTTTCAAGTTTCTGATGTATCAAACCTAAAAGATTATTTTTTTAATTTCACAATTTGTGAGATCGGGTCATACAAATTTCAGCATTTTTATATATATACCCCCCAGATCCAATGTTACCCCTGATGACGGTACATAATTATTTAAACGTTTGTGATTTTCAGTCGCATTTAATTGAAATAAATAATTATAATACACTCAAACCCCGATGGTTTGACATCAACTGTTGTCAAACATACGGGGCCACTTTTAGTTTGACACCCCTTTTACACGGAGTTCACACACACTACTGAACGTTTGTTTTGATAGTGTGCGTGAGCGCCGTGTAAAAAGTGACTTTCATAATAAAACATAAAAGTTTGTCCAAAAGTCGAACTAAAAAGTGATTTTGCTTCCCCGAAGTGGAGACGCCCTAAACACTGAACACATTGGGGCTCATGCAAAGATTACGCTACGCTGCGCAGGTTCGTGTCATGGGAATATGCCAAACGTCACACGTTTGCTGTCATCGTCTAGACTAATATTTGAATTTGACTAATGTTGCATATTATTATTTATGAAAATTGTTTTCATTCTAGTTTTGACTACTTTTTTGATAAAATCTGTTGTTTTCTGTATTTCCCATATTTTAAGCCATTTTCACAACCTACCCTAGACAGTTCCCGCACGCTCCGCCCGAAAACTTTGCACTTTGCCAGCAGCAGTCAGTTTTGAGGTTTTCTCCGTCGCGGTCGTTTCGTCGGCATCGGTTCTGGGAAAGAGGGGTGAAAAAAAAGAAAAAGAAAAGAAAGGGCCACCAAAATTGTGCGTGTGAGTGTGAAAAAGTGGTTCGTTCCAGTTTCCGGTGCGGCCGTTCCGGATTGCGGTCAAGTTACCTTCGCGGGGAGGGCGATGGCCGGGCAGTTTTGAGTGATTTTGTCGAAATTTGAGCCGTGAAAAGGTTGGAAAAATTCGTGTGATTGAGAGTGAGTGGGGTGCAGAGAGGCCACCCAAAAAAAAGTCGTGGCAGGCGTTGCGAAAAAAGTGACGAAAGGCGAAGAAGAAAAATCAATTTGACAGCACACAGGCTAACGAGAAACTTCCGGGCGAAGCCGGAATAACGGGAACCAGAGATTCCGTGGATTGCCCCAGCGAGACAGCCAAGACAGCCACCGTGGCCAGCATAAGCATTAGTAGTAGCAGCAGTGCCAGCGGCAAGGCCAAAATGGGTGAGTGTCGTCGTCAAAATCGATGCGGCAGCAAAACGCCAAAAGGGGGAAGAGGACAGGGTGGAAAAGCCGGCCGCCGCCGACGTCGCCGTCACCACCCAGAAGAAGGAGGAAAATCCAAAATGTCGCTGGCAAATTAGGAAAGAAAGAGGAGCGAAAACAGACGAATATTTTGCGCAAATCGATTTCCAATAAGAGTGGGAATGTTTTGGTGTTTTGTTGTTGTTGGATTCTGGTTGGAAAAGCTCGATCCGGGTGGAAAACCCTCCCACTGCCGGTGGACAAGATGGCCATCTTCAACAACTGGTGGGAGGAGGAGCAGGGAGGAAAATCAAAATTTTCTTTCAGCCGTGCGGACTCAACACGGGAGAAGCACGGAAAAATGCAGCAGCATGGTGGCTGTTTGATTTGAGAAATTTTTAACGAAAAATTCTGATAAAAGCATTAAAAAATGATTAAGATTTTTTTTTTAAAGTAAAGTTTTTTTTTGCTGAATCTGAATCCAAAAAAATTTTTTTTTTGTATCTGAAATGTGAAATTTAAGACCCGGCCATTTTTCCGCATTTATTTTCATATTTTTTTGAAATTCATAGACACATATTTAAAGAATGTTTTTGGATTAAGCGAGTTCATTTAAATTATCGTTAATTGGTGTGAGATTGATAGCTGGGGTAACATTGATAGAATCAAGATTTTTTAGCAAAATAAAAAGTATAAAAGTATAAAATAAATTCATTTCAACGAATCATTATTATCCAGTAGAGGTAGGCAAAAAAGAACGAGCCGCTCAATGAGCCTTGGCGTTAGTCCGGGGCCAACATTTACTTCCCCGTCCGACGGAAGGCGTGATCAGACAAATCTCGTCTCGAAAAATGCCACCGGGACCGTCTGGGATCGCACCCAGGCTGACTGGGTGAGAGGCAATCACGCTTACCCCTACACCACGGTTCCCGGCTCGCTCAATGAGCCGGTTCGCTAAAAAGAGCGAACGAACCATGGCTTACAAAAAAAGAGCCACGGTTCCTTTTGAAATTCCGGTCATTTTAAAGAACCGGTCCAAGATGGAATGATTTTAAAACTTGTCTCTATTTTTAACTTATTGAATTTCCAACAAATTGTAGCATGAAATTTGTTTAAGAGAATTGAAAATAGGTGCATTCCAAATATTTCAATGCTTTAAATTAAGAGTAGCAACCAAGGAAGTTGTTGTCTTCTTATTTAAAAATTGTTGATCTTAAGGAGCCATTACACTACCGCAAACAAACAAGCAAACTCGCAAATCTGTTAGCGGCAAACTCGCAAACAAGGCAAAATGTATAATACAGGCTGACGTTTGTACAAACAAATCCAGGCAAACAAACAAACCAGGCCAACTAGCAAACTCTCAAAAAGTGCGAGTTTGTTTGCCGTAGTGTAATAGCTCCTTTACGGACCCAATCCTGAATTAATGTGTTTATATAAATTATTTTTTTTGTTGTAAATCTCTATGGATTTCCAGGAGCTTAGGAGATGAAAAAAAAAATTATCGATAGTCCCCGTAGTTTTGAAGATACTAAAATGTCTGTAACAAAAATCTGTGTGCAAATGCTCTGGTTGATAGTTTTAAGTTTTAATATTTGAACACCACTTAAAAGATTTCAATCCCATATTGAAAATTATTTCAAAAGCTGATGATTTTCTATACAAAAATTAAAAAAAATATTGCACGACTGATCGTAATAATACATTAGAGTATGAGCAATTTGAGCATTTCAAAATGCTTAACTTGGAAAATTTTGTCAAAACTTTGAAAAAAAAATCCTCTACCCGGTTTTACTTTGGAATTTATAAGAGTTTGCAGAATATTTTCTTGAAATTCCTGTTTTTTTTTTCAAATAAATTAATAAAAGTTCAATAAAAAAAAACAAAAGAAACCGCATCATTCTTAAAAATAGCATTTTAAACCAATTTTAGTAAAAGAGCGAAAGAGCCGAGCGAAAATGAGCGAATCCTAAAAAAAGAGCGGTTTTGGCCACCTCCATTATGCAGTGAGCAAAGAAAAAATGAGCAAATTTCACTATTCTAAGGAATAAAATTGCTGAAAAGGGAAATCACTAATAAGGTATTTGCATTTTAGTTTTTTTTACGAATTTCGTAGTTTCGTTTTTAAAGATGGTTCCCACACTAATGTAAAGTCATTCTTGCTTTAAAAACTCACTTTTTTTCCAATTTCCCCATTTTGAGAACACACAATCCTCACATCAAATTTTGGATTGCTATTTCAGGAAAATATATAAAAACCTGAATCAAAATTATTAATCATAACTTATGCTGAAATTCAGTGCAAAATCAGTGCAGAGAAATCAACACAATTCGACGCGTGGCTTTTGACAGCTGTCAGTCGTTCCAAAAAGCGAATTTGGATTCGTTCCATTGGAATTGGCGGATCCGCTTTGTATCGGAAACTTTATTTTTTCTCAAATTTTTCAGCTATCCAGCTGCCCAAGAGACAAAGTACATAAATAATGGCAGTAATTTATTTTAAAAAGCAAAACAAAAAATCGAAGGATTTAACACTGTTTTTTTTTTTGCCTGACAGTCCCAAAAATTATAAACTACTCGTCACAGAGTCTCCTGATGCAAACAATGATCGAGCTCGAGCTGTCACAGTCCTGCGAAATATGTTGGCTGACATATCAGGCGGTCATCAGTCAAAAACAACCAGCTAGAAGTCGCCTGACAGCAACATTTTTGCTAGAACGAGATAGCAAATCGGATGCAAACAAACCCGCAGCTGCAACGTAAACATAATTTGAATGTGTTGGTAAATTTCGGACTATAAATAAATCCGTAGTAACAGTTCAATAGGGCGAATCTGCGTTTGTAAACAAACAGTCTATCCCTTTTGCTCGAGTGACAGTTCACGTCATGTAAGAGGGGGATAGACTGCTTGTTTACAAACTCAGATTCGCATTAAATTACTTGTTTTGCTATTCCTAAGGGTTGTTTATTTGAGACGAGAGCCTGCTAATTTATAACTTTTTATCAGGTTAGAATTAGAAAGGTGTAATTCCCGTGCAAATTTCAACCTACTTGGGACAAGCCAATTTTCAACCAAATGCGCTGATATTTGACTCCATGTCTGATTCTGAGTACTTTGGTTTTTTGGGTGAAACACCTACCTACGCATTTTCTGGAAATTTCAAAAAGTGTCATAAAGGTAGCCACCCTGTGCAGCATCATCCGCCAGGCCAGCCAGCCCGAATGAATTCTTGACGGATGTTTTACGGGTGTGCTTTATTTTTTTTTCTTTTTGGGCGTTGTCCCCGCTTTTCCTCGACGGAATCCCCCCCCCCCCCCACCACGACGACCTGGGACGGAACACAGCTCCCCTCCGTCGCCACGGCTGGCCGGCCGGCCGTGTGTTTCTAATTTTATAAATAAATATATTAAAACGATCGCAGTCGCAGCGCAGCAAACTGCTTCTGATGCTGCTGCTGCTGTTGATTTGGGGAGATTCTTGAGGAGGGGGAATCGTCGTCACCGGAGGAGGAACGGGAAGGAAAAATCGTGCCCCGGTGTGTGTATGTGTGAATTTCCCTTCCTTCCCACCACCCCACCCACGTGGTTCCCAAGAGTGTTGATTAGTTGCGGTTCTCCCGCGGGCACAAAGTCGTCAAAATTTGACTGTGCAGCAAATGGACGGTGCGAAATGTGCCGCGCTGGAACCCCGTTACCGGCCGCATCGATGCGGTCGTGGTCTAATCTTATCTTTGGCGGGTGTTTTTTTGCGCTGGGAACGGTGGACTGTGGAAGCGTTTGAGAAATTTGGCGCTTTTCAAGGGCATTTGGAGCAAACACCAAAAAAAAAAAAAAACGCGGCTGGATGTTGTTTAGACTGAAGTGGAAGAGAATGTGGCGAGCGGAACATGTGAATGCTTTTGGGAGAACATGGGAACATTTTCTTGTTGTAAACAGAACTGTTTAACGAAGGTTGTTGTTTTTGCTCGCCGATGTTTTAGGAAGATTATTTTTAAATAACTTTCTATCTATCGTGTCATACTATCTGCATGTTACATAAAAGTTTGATTACTTCAGTAAAAATTCTATTTTTTTTAAGGAAGAATAATTCTGAGTATTCAAGTGAAGTCCTGTGAAATCTGCCAAGCTTTTCAAGGCTGGATGCTGCAAATCTGAAGGAACATTTAGGAAGAGCGCATAAGCATTTTGACAGCTGTCAACTATTTTGCCAATTCTGAGACAACAAGAAACTACTGTCGACCTTCTGGTTGCCAATATCGCTGGGATGGGATCGAGTTTGGATAATCGAATCATGATAGAAAAAAATGTTCCCACTATTTACTTTTCTTATTTTTAACATCAAATTCGAGTTCTGCGACCCCAATAGTTTTACATATACAAATTCAAAATCACTTCGATCATCCGAAGTGAAATTTTTCAGCAGGCCTTCGGATAATCAAGTCTGGACTGTAATCCCAAATGATAGCATTTTGGTTTTGTGCCCTAATGGAATGTTTGGTTCGAAATGACCATGTGTTTCGTCAATTCATCGTGCAAATCAAAACAGTATTGAATTGTATTACAATATTATTTTTTTAATCGAGACTAACATTTTAAAAGGGCGTAGTATTGAATGTTTGGCCCTTTTGAAATTCTAGTCTTGATTGCTGTATCTCAGCAACCAGAGGGCAATCTTCAATGTCTCCGAGAAAATATAAAAGCAAATATTCTGAACTTTTAGAAAAAATAATCAGAAATGGTCACTCATGGTTACTATTTTTAGAAATCATAAAACTGCAAATATTTCGCTAAAATCAAACTTTCGGTGGCTATATCTTGAAAACGGAGCCCTTTATCCAAAAATTGGTAAAGTACTTCTCGATTGCAAATTCAATTTTACATAAAAATTAAGTCAATTTGTTTTTGCATGATGTTTTGATTTTTACAAAAATCTTTTTTTCAAATTCATAACTCGGCGGAACATTTTTGACCATACTTTTCTATGGTTCAAATGTTGCGGGGTTTTCAAAAAATCAAAAAATACAACAATATTTACAACTTTGATCAGATCGAAAAATTTCACGAATGTTTCATGTGATAACATTGAAAATCGGACCATTAGTTGCTGAGATATCGACATTAGAAAATGGTGGGTTGTTTTGGTGAGACTTAGAAAACTTCAATTTTCGAGTTTCTTTTTCTTAAAGCGCCTCTATCTCAGCAACCCGAGGTCCAATCTTCAATGTCTCTTAGACAATTTTAGAGCAAATTTTCTGAACTTTTCAAAAAAAAATATTTTGGAAATGGTCACTTATGGTCACTATTTTTAAAAATCAAAAAACTTCAAATATTTCGCTAAGATCTAACTTTCGGTGGCTATATCTTGAAAACAGAGCCTTTTATCAAAAAATCTGTAAAGTACTTTTCGATTGCAAATTCAATTTTACATAGAAAATTTAGTCAAATTTGTTTTTGCATGAAATTTCGATACGTTCAAAAAATCACATTTTTTTCAAAAAATCATAACTCGGCGGCAGATTGTTTTACCATACTTCTCTATAGCTCAAAAGTTGCGAGTTTTTGTCACCTAAAACATATCAAAAAATCTCGAAAATTAAAAAAATACGTATTTTAGGAAATTGAGTTTCTTTGAAAAAAGATTGATTAAAAATCTGCAAATTGTTTTTCCGTGTATCTTTTTTTTTTCTTAATAGTCCTCAACAATACCTACAACTTTGCCGAAGACACTAAATTGATCAGAAAATTCGCTCAAAAGTTACAGATTTCAGATTTCGGTCATTCGATTTTTTTTTTGTATTTTTTAACCCGACTCAAACTTGTTTAGTGCCTTTGGTTTGCCCATAGGAGCTTTCATTCAAATTTGGCAACTGTCCATACAAAAATTATGTATGAATATTCAAAAATCTGTATCTTTTGAAGGAATTTTTTGATCGATTTGGTGTTTTCGGCAAAGTTGTAGGTATGGATATGGACTACACACTACACTGAAAAAAAGTTACATGGTAAAATTTTTTGTTGATTTTTTATTTCACTTTTGTCACTAAAACTTGATTTGCAAAAAAAAAAACACTATTTTTATTTATTTTTCATTTTGTTTAATTTAGAGGACATTAAATGCCAACTTTTCAGAAATTTCCAGGTTGTGCAAAAAATCTTTGACTTAGTTTAGAATATTTTAATCAATACTCAGGGTGGCCACTCAAATCGGGAAAGTCGGGAATAAGTCGGGAATTCGCCAAAATCCGCTAAAAATCGGGAAAAAGACGGGAATTTATGATTTTTTGTCAAAAAGTCGGGAAAAGTCGGGAATTCTGAGCATACTTGATTGAAAATTATTTTTAACTCTTGAATCATTTTGTAAAATTTTGTAAAATTTTCAAATTGAATTCACTCATTTCTGCTTTAGTAACTTACTTTAAATTTAAGGTTCTTTGCACTATTTCAATATATTTGAGTATACAAAAGCTGTTAAAAGCATTCAAAATCTTAATGAATATTGGAGTCTTTGACACAGATTTTCATAATATTTTTTTATGAATCAAATGATCGCTTTAATTTTTGTTCATCAGACAAGAGGTAAAGTTAATGAAAAACTAATATAAAAATAGAGCATAATGGCCAGCTTAGAATTATGAGTCTATTTCATTTTGTCACATAATTTGATATTTGGTAACAGATTCCAACTTGAGTTTGGCATTGGTTTTTTTTTGGTGAATATTTTTAATTGTTTAACTAAATTCATTTAGTAATTTAAAATATTTTTTTCCAAATGTTGCCCTTGAACTTTTTTTTTGTGAGTATGGGTAAATTACCTACCATAGATAAAGCTTGATTTTCAGTTTTCGGAAAACCTAAATATCGAATAAAATCCAAAATTGATAATTTTTTTTACGTTTTGGAAACATAAAGAGCAAAAAAAAATAATCCAAGAAATTTTTAGTTATTGCAAAATTGTTTAAAAAAATTGTTTCTTCAATTATTTTGCTTTAAATAAGTGGGAAAACATAAAATCATATCAAACTTAATTTTCATTGAAAAAAAAAACAGTTTAATACTGACCACTAGATAAATTAAAATTGATTAGAAAATTTAATATCAAAAATTACAAAATTAAAATTAAATTTGATGAATTCCTTGACATTTTTCTAAATCCTTTGAATGAGTTATAACAGCAATTATGTTTCAATCATTCTTTGATTTAAAATGATGATGAAGCTTTGAAAAAATAGGAACGCTATTTTAAGTTCAGTTATCTTTAACTCTTTGTCATTTTCAGTTGAAACGAAGTATCAAAACTATACGTTTGCCCATTTAAAAATAACATGGAAGTTATAAGTATTGTTGAACTTTCGATTATTTTTTCAAAGACTAATTGTTAGTGTTTCTACGCTGAATAATAATAATGAAATTCCATTTTTGAAGTGTTTTTTTATTTATTGTTTAGTTTTTGTATTTACAAAAAATGCCTATATTTGTATTTTTTTTTTAAATCATTGTGTTTTTTTTCGCTGGTTAAAGCGGTGCGCATCACTTCGGAAGGAACCGGTCAAGAAAAAAATCAATGATCATTGATGTAAAATCGAATTAGCAATCAATAAGTAATTCAGTGAAATTTTTGATAAAAAGCACCGTTTTGAAGTTATAGCCATTTTTAGGTAACTTTTTTGAAAATAGTAGCAGTTATTTATTTTTTTAAATTAATGCTCATGTTGCCCACTTTTGACAAAAATATTTTTGAAAAGTTGAGAAAATTCTCTATATTTTGCTTTTTTGAACTTTGTTGATACGACCCTTAGTTGCTGAGATATAGCCATGCAAAGGTTAAAAAAGGTTTCCGAGGAATCCGATAAAAATATTTTCAGACATAGGCTCTTTTCGCCATTTTAAATTTTCAAACGACTTTTTCAATAGTTAAGCTAGATTTTGGAACTTCGTACTGTTTTTCTCAAATAGCCAAACTCATCACCTTTCTTTTGCGTCTTAGACAGCTAAAATCGGATGAAATGGCGCGGAGATATGATTTTTTAAACATGACGAAAATTGCCATTTTTGAACCACCCTAGCAAGATGTAGGTCACCCTAATGGCCAAACAAAAAAATACGGGTCTAATTATTTTGGCCGAGGAACCCCCAGAAAAAATTTGAGCCCGATTGGAGAACTTTTTTTCGGTTTAGGCTCTTTTCAAATGGAATTGCTGTATACATAAAATCATTGTGGTTTGGTTGAGCGTTGTTCCTTTTAATTCCGCTATATATATATATATATATATATATATATATTTTTTTTTTTTTTTTTTTTAATATCTTGACAGATACGTATTTCGTCTACTACTTGCAGACTTCATCAGTGTTCTGTTCTCGAGTCGAGAACAGAACACTGATGAAGTCTGCAAGTAGTAGACGAAATACGTATCTGTCAAGATATTAAAATATATAGCGGAATTAAAAGGAACAACTCGTCTCTTTGTATTCACATAAAATCATGTTTTGTTTTTCTTGGAGAGGATTTGGTACTATTTTTATTTTACTTTTTTCTATTATTTTTTTATTAACTTTTCGCCTTGTCTGTATAATAAATACTATAATAAGAAAAATATCGTTAACAATACAACTGGAGGCAATTTCATTACACTATTTCTTGAAAAAATAATCAAACACTTAGCAGCTATATAGAAACCGAACAGAGAGAGACAGAGAGAGAGCGAGTTCGGTTACACAAGTTGTCACGCTACATAAAAGGGTAAACCTCGCGGCAAACCTCTTCTTCTTCTCGTATCGGCCACCCAGCTCTTGGCAGTAGCTTCGTTATCTCGCACTCGGGTGATAACGAGTGTGAGTTATACCTGCAACTATTTCCACAAGACACCCAGCACACACCGTGTCTTATCATTGCGGCGGTGGCCTTTTTATTTCGCACATTGTGTGCAAAGAAGCTTCAAATTGGCATTCGCAAACGGGGACATTGGTTGATATGGTTCGAACGGGCCCCAACTTCCCCTACCCTGTTTATCAGACCCAATCGCGAGAAAAAACGAAGAAAAAAGGTATCGTTAGGCTAAATGACCGCGTTGCGCGCTACTTGTCGTGACATGCTCAAGTGTGAAACGGTTTCCAACTTGGAGGAGGGCTCACTCTTCCAGATGGGGCGCACTAGCCAAGGGCAACATTGTAACAGTTCCGCTGCCAGTTGTCGTCGCGATGATCACACCAAAACAGATGATTATGATGAATCGCTTTGGGCTACCTTGTGACGTTGTCTATAGTACAAACTATCTGTTATCTAACAACAGTCACGTTGAACTTCGAACACCTTAACCTGGATTCAGCCAACCCTTCAGAACAAGGTGGCGTACAATGGGCACCTTTCACGTAGTTTTGTCTACCAAGTTTTAATAATAAGGCGCGGCACACCGAAATTTACATACGCCCGGCCAACGCGACGGCGTCGAGTAATGACTTGTTCGCCGATGTCGTTGTCGTCGGAACTCTGCGGACGACCCCAGTTAAGCCCGCGATCACAAACTATCATTAAGCCGGTTGGTATGCGCGCCGTATTATGATTATGGGCGGTTTTTGTAGAGATAAACACACGACTCCCTGGGGTGATTAGTCAACCGTTGAATAAACTTCATTACTTCTGCCAAAAATAGTACTGAACGTCGTAAAAAGGTTTGAAGCGAGTGTTTCATTTCATCCAAACTCGTCCAATTAACACGCCGTTCCAAGTGTGGCTTCCCCTTAAGTCAACCCTTGCTAACACCAAACTCTGCCCTCTGCCATGAAGTTCTGCGCATCTGCGGTTCTCTTTACCTCGTCCCCCTATGTATTTTGCGTCACTCTGTTTTCTCTTCCACACTGCGTTTGCCTTCAGCGGATTTCCTAAGGTTTTCTGGTTCACCCTTTTCGTGACCTCTTTCGTGTGCGATTTAAACCGCGATTCCTCTTTGTACCCCACCAAAAAGTACGGCATTTGAATAGCCCAAACAAAACTTGCATCTCTAACGCTGAACTTTTCTTGCTCAGGTTAGACCTTCAATGCCAAGTCCGCGGCACCACTGCCCGGCTGACAGACTGACTGACAAACATCCGTTAGCTGAAAGCAGTCTTTCCTTGCCCACCACCACCTGCGCCCGCCTTCCTAACCGGGGATTGTTGTTGTTTTCCTTGCGAGTCTTTCTCTTCCCGTCCCGTGGGTCGTTCGTTGACGTCGAGTTGATGTGCCGTGGTCGCGAAGAAAGCCCGAGTTGCACTGCCGTACGAGCTGTGAGGCTTGGTTATTACTTCCTCTTTTACCAAAAATGAGTGCAAAATTGTTAGCTGGCGGTCGTACACCGCACCGTACCGGGTAGGTCTCGTTCTCTGGCAGTAGCTGATGTTGTTGATCCGAGACTGGTGACGTTGACTGGTTGATTTACTTCCCAAGTCAGCTTTGCAGCTATCGTCAAGTTGACGGTAGTAATTTTGTAATCGTTGCTTGATTTACTCCCTGACGAATGGGTCGTCACGTTGAGCACGTCTACTTTGAAGAAACGCTATCGTAGTCCGCGATCTGCGTTGTCTGATCAACGTTTGCAGAATTAGTTAAACTTAGTACAGTCATGCCTCGGTTTAGCACCGCATATGGGGGATGCAAAACCGAAGCGTGCATAACCAAGGCACAGAGTCCCCATAAGATTTTGGCTATATGGGAGACGTACGAAAAATCATGCAAACATCAAAAAATTATAGTGTTTTGAAATCGGGATGATGGCAGCTATCCTTTGCAATTATAATTACATGAAAATTTTCCCAAAAATACGTATTTTTCCTGTATTTCGAAAATGCATTTTTTTTTCTCTAAAGAAACCAAAAATATATTGTTAATGCAATATGGGTATCGAATAATCAGATTTTTTTCATACCGTAAAACGGGGTGACTTTGATAGCCGGGGTGACTTTGATAGGTTTGAGATTTTTCCGCAAAATGAAGAGTACAATTAAAATACGTAAGGAATGGTTCAGAAACATACTGACCGTGGTAGAGAAGTGTTCTAAGTACCTCATGAAGAACTTTCCATAAATTTTTGAAAAGTTTTTAAAGTTAGTTAACTATAGTTAAGAAAATGTGGATGAAAGTCATTATTTTAAACTTCTCAAAGTGTCATGATTTTCTCAATGAACATGATTTTTAATCGGAAAACGGAATGCATTTTCA
Organism: Culex quinquefasciatus; assembly: GCF_015732765.1. Classification (NCBI taxonomy): domain Eukaryota; kingdom Metazoa; phylum Arthropoda; class Insecta; order Diptera; family Culicidae; genus Culex; species Culex quinquefasciatus. The sequence continues at coordinate 182,183,546 of NC_051863.1, forward strand.
GATTCTTTGGACAATTTCCCACAAGGAGAAGGTTAAATAAGTTTGTAAATAATAAATAATATGTGTTTTTGAAACACAATAAAAAAAATCTTCAAATTTATAGGCAAATTCAGTTGAACAAATTTCATGTAAAATGTGAAAACTTGTGATTCGTGCTTCGAATTCAGTTTAAAATGCAATATAAATCGATAATTTTATAAACAAAACTATTTTTAACAAATTTCAGGCAAAATTCCGACTTTTTAACAATTTTACCTAAAATTTATATGTATTTTGTTAAAAAGCTTATAAACTTAGTTAACTTAATATAAACATTGATTTTTTCTTACAAACTATATCAGCTACTTTAGTGATGGTACATTTAACGTACAAGTAAAGTTTGAACATCTTAAATATGATTTTAACAAGAAAAACTATGACTATCAAAGTCACCCCGGAATTAAAACCAAGAATTTTTAACGTAACTATTTTTCTAAACACTATTGAAAAAACTTTTTTTCCTAAATAGGGCATGGACTTTGTGTGGCCTACCCCAGTACATGTTTTAAAAATAATAATCTTGAGAAAAACCTTACCTGTTGGAAAATATTCTAAAAACAAATTGAAATCCTATCAAAGTCACCCCGGTTTACGGTACATTTTGGATGTAATAACAACATTTTTAGAAAATACTCAAAATTTTCACAAAACTACGTCTTTTTGAAAAAAAAAACTCAAAATTTCAATTTTTACAATATGGGTATCAAACGATCGGGATTTTTTCATACATTTCGAATGTAATAACAATATTTTTTTGAAAATACTCCAAATTTTCACAAAACTACGTATTTCCGAAAAAATACTCAAAATTTCCGTTTTACAATGTTGGTATCAAACGATCGGGATTTTTTCAAACATTTCGAATGTAATAACATTTTTTTTGAAAATACTCCAAATTTTCACAAAACTACGTATTTTTGAATAAAATACTCAAAATTTCCGTTTTTACGATGTGGGTGTCGAACGATCGAGATTTTTTCATATATTTCGAATGTAATAAAAATATTTTTTGCAAATCCTCAAAATTTTCACAAAACTACGTATTTCCGAAAAAAAACTCAAAATTTCCGTTTTTACAATGTTGGTATCAAACTATTGGGATTTTTTCATACATTTAGAATGTTATTAAAAAAAAGAAAATACTCTAAATTTTCACAAAACTACGTATTTTTGAAAAAAAATGAATTGATTATTTGATACCCATATTGTAAAAACTGAAATTTTGAAAAGTTTTACAAAAATACGTAGTTTTGTGAAAATTTTGAGTATTTTCAAAAAAATAAATGTATGAAAAAATCCCGATCGTTTGATACCCACATTGTAAAAACGGAAATTTTGAGTATTTTATTTGAAAATACGTAGTTTTGTGAAAAATTAGAGTATTTTCGTAAAATGTTGTTATTACATTCGAAATGTATGAAAAAACCCGATCGTTTAATACCCATATTGTAAAAATTTAAATTTTGAGTATTTTATTCGAAAATACGTAGTTTTGTGAAAATTTTGAGTATTTTCTAAAAATGTTGTTATTACATTCGAAATGTATGAAAAAATCCCGATCGTTTAATACCCATATTGTAAACATTTAAATTTTGAGTATTTTTTTTTCGAAAAAAATGTAGTTTTGTGAAAATTTGGAGTATTTTCTAAAATTTTGTTATTATATCCGAAATGTATGAAAAACCTGATCATTTGATACCCATATTCCAATAACAATATATTTTTGGATTCTTTAGAGAAAAAAAATGCATTTCCAAAATACAGGAAAAATACTTATTTTTGTGAAAATTTTCATGAAATAATAATTTTAATGGATAACTGACATCATCCCGATTCCAAAACACTATAATTTTTTGATGTTTGCATGATTTTTCATACGATTAAAGCCAATGTCTCCCATATAGCCAAAAACCCATAAGCTCTGTGCTTCAGTTAAGCACTGGGCCGTGCATAACCGAGGCAGCTTAACGGTGCAAAACCGGGGCAGTTCAAAACCGAGGCGTGCAAAACCGAGGCATGACTGTAAACAGACAAAAAAGAACAAACGAATCGGCCTTCCATAATCTACATCGTCATCTGCACATGACCTACAAATTGAATTAGCCTACAGCAGAGAGTCACAACAGGCAGACAGAGAGAAAATCAATTAAAATTCCATGTCATCATCAGCAACAGCAGCAGAACTACTCCGCGACTAGACTTTTCTAGTCACAGCCACTAAACATGCGTTGGGGACATTGTTTTCGATCTATGCTGATGGCTGTGATCATGGTCTTCCCCTTCTCCTGGTCGGTTCGTGTTAATTTATTTACGGTTGGTTTGATGTACCACAGATAGAGAGGGAGAGAACCGGCAGAGCGAGCTTCAATTGTCTATTTAGTGTTGACCCTGCTGACACGTTCATTCCGATGAAGTATACAGTATATTGAGTTGAACAGGTTTGGACGACGCACTCGAAACTATGACTTCATCTGTTGGGTTGTTTTTCAAAAGTCTGGACAGAGATAGAGTCCACTTCCTAGCATCGAAGCTCGGATGGCACGGCGACGGACCTCCTTTACATGAATATGAAGTTCTAGCAGACATTTTCACACGCGGAATAAACTGGAGCACGCTTCATTCGCGCTTGCTTTGATCTATTTCGGTGGTGGCCCTATCTGATGTTGTACTCAACCCACACCTCTGTATAGGTCCATCACGACGACGACGACGACGTCGGGCGAAAGGCGCAAAATAAAGGCCACGTGAACGACTTTCGCTTTCACCGCCGCCGCGGAAACGCGACATTCTTCGCCGCATCAGCAGAAACAAGTCCAAAAGGCAAAATCCAAGCTGCATGGTTCATGTACGTGTATTTTCGACTTTTGGTCCTCGTCTTCTTCTAAGCAAGCGTTAGTCGAAGCTACCAACACCGGCAGAAGGGAAAGATCATCGACGCCGACTTGCGGACACATACAAGTGCACACACACACACACACACACACACACACAGTCAGGTCGTGTACCGCTATCTCTCTTCTGTTGTATACACACATTTACTTCTATATAAAGGCACCTACTAGCGGTCGGTCGTCGCGATTCTCAAACAAAAGTGATGTAATCAAATCAAATATTAACCCGATGACATCATTGAGCAGCGTGCAAGCCAGTGCCAAGTGGCCGCCGCCGTGTGTGATGGTGTGGGGCGGTCAATGCAGATCATCAGCGAGAATATGATGCTAATAGTGTGTTGGTTCATTGAGAGTTGGTCGGTTCTGAGCAAACCTCGAACTTGTGCATTTTAAACGCAGAAAGTGCCTTCTTAAGTGGTTGTCTGACTTGAAACTGAGCAAATATTTACAGCTTTCTTTGCATTTTTTGAAAAACCTGAACTACCAAGCTGGCGAAGAAGGTGCAATTTGTATGGGATCCCTAATAAAATCTATCCATTTATCCATCTACTCTATCTACTCTACTCTTTTTTGACGATTTTCTAAAAACTTTTTCTTTTAATCATAATATAGCAAATACTTAAGCAACAGACTTTCTACAGGTTGCTTTTTATAGAAAATTGTCCTAGGAATTCGATAAAAACAAAATTTTAACCCTTAACTGCCCACTAATATTATATTTTAAAGTTTCAAGTAGTAAAATTCGGTTTTGACCAAATCCTTGAATTTTAATTTGTTTTATTTTATCACCATCGTGTTTCCCGGACAATTTTACATAATAATCAATGAAGACCTCAAACTAAAATAAACTATTGGCGAGATACAGCGATTTTACTGAAAAAAGTTTGATTATGCGCAGCACTCGGAAGCACATGGTGTAATTTTCAACAAAAAGGGATGATTCCCGCACAGTTCGGTTTTCATATGAGCAATTTTCTACGAAATCGGTATTTTTTCTTAAATTTTAATTTTTGTATTTTTTTATCCGACTGAAACTTTTTTGGTGCCTTCGGTATGCCCAAAGAAGCCATTTTGCATCATTAGTTTGTCCATATAATTTTCCATACAAATTTTGCAGCTGTCCATACAAAAATGATATGTGAAAATTCAAAAATCTGTATCTTTTGAAGGAATTTTTTGATCGATTTGTTGTCTTCGGCAAAGTTGTAGGTATGGATATGGACTACACTGAAACAAAATGATACACGGTAAAAAAAATTGGTGATTTTTAATCAACTTTTTGTCACTAAAATTTGATTTGCAAAAAACACTATTTTTAATTTTTTTTATATGTTTTATAGGACATCAAATGCCAACTTTTCAGTAATTTCCAGGTTGTGCAAAAAATCTTTGAGCGAGTTATCAATTTTTGAATCAATACTGATTTTTTCAAAAAATCGAAAAATTGGTTGCAAAATTTTTTTCAACTTCATTTTTCGATGTAAAATTAAATTTTCAATCAAAATGTACTTAAGTGAAATTTTGAAAAAGTGCACCGTTTTCAAGTCAAATCCATTTTTAGGTGACTTTTTGAAAAGAGTCGAAGTTTTTCATTTTTTAAAATTAGTGCACATGTTTGCCCACTTTTGAAAAAAATATTTTTGAAAAGCTGCTCCATTTTCAAATTTTTTAAACCAAGACAAACATTTTAAAAGGGCGTAATATTGAATGTTTGACTTTTAAAATGTTAGTCTTTGTTAAAAAATTTGAAAATATTTTTTTCGAAAAGATCGGAAAATTTCACGAATGTTTCATATTTTAACATTGAAAATCGGACCATTAGTTGCTGAGATATCGACATTGAAAAATGGTGGGCTGTTTGGGTGGGACTTCGCAGACATAAATTTTCCTGTTTTTAAACCTTTGCATGGCAATATCTCAGCAACTAAGGGTCGTATCAACAAAGTTAAAAAGTGAAAAATATAGAGAATTTTCTCAGCTTTTCAAAAATATTTTTTTCAAAAGTGGGCAAACATGCGCACTAATTTTAAAAAATGAAAAACTTCGATTATTTTCAAAAAAGTCACCTAAAAATGAATTTAACTTGAAAACGGTGCACTTTATCAAAATTTCACTAAAGTACTTTTGATTGCAAATTTGATTATACATCGAAAAATAAAGTTGAAAAATGTTTGCGACCAATTTTTCGATTTTTTGAAAAAATCAGTATTAATTCAAAAATTTATAACTCGCTCAAAAATTTTTTGCACAACCTGAAAATTTCTGAAAAGTTGGCTCTTGATGCCCTCTAAAACATATAAAAAAAATTAAAAAAAGTGTTTTTTTGCAAATCAAATTTTAGTGACAAAAAGTTAAATAAAAAATCACCATTTTTTTACCGTGTATCATTTTTTTTCAGTGTAGTCCATATCCATACCTACAACTTAGCCGAAGACACAAAATCGATCAAAAAATTTCTTCAAAAGATACAAATTTTTGAATTTTCATGCATCATTTTTGTATGGCCAGCTGCCAAATTTGTATGGAAAATTATATGGACAAACTAATGATGCAAAATGGCTTCTTTGGGCATACCGAAGGCAACAAAAAAGTTTCAGTCGGATTAAAAAATACAAAAAAAACGAATGACCGAAATCTGAGAGAACTGGTCATATGTGAAAAACTTATTTCGGATTTGAATTCATAGGACAGGGTGCAGCGCAAAATCAAACTTTTTTCAGTAAAAGCGCTGTATCTCGCCAATAGTTCATTTTAGTTTGAGGTCTACATTAATTATTATGTAAAATTGTCCGGGGAACACGATGGTGATAAAATAAAACAAATAAAAATATAAAGAATTGGTCAATACTGAATTTTAATACTTAAAACGTTCAAACGGTTTTTTGACATTTTAAAACCGTTTCCATGATTGTACATTCCTGTGAATATATTTTTACAGTAAATTTCCTTCAATTTCGTCTAAAAAAATGAAGATTAGACCTCTGGTTGCTGAGATACAGCGAATAAAAGAAAAAGTTACATAATTTTTTTTTCAAAGTCCCATCCAAACAGCTCCCTATTTTCTGGCACCAGTATCTCAGCAACTAATGGTCCGATTTTCAATGTGAAAAAATAAACATTTTTGAATTTTTCCGACCTTTTCAAAAACAATATTTTGAAAATTTCTGACTCAAGACTAACATTTCAAAAGGGCGTTATATTAAAATGTTTGGCCCTTTTGAAATGTTGTAATTTTTTTTTCTTTGTTCTGAATAGTCCTCATCGTTACCTGACTTTTTCGACTTTTTCAAAAAATTCCTTGAAAAGTTATTTAGATTTTCGAATATTTTTTTTATATGAACAGCTACCAAAATTGTAATGGCTTCTCTGGTGATAAGGAAGGCCCCAACAAAGTTTAAACCATATCAAAAAATGCAAAAAATGAAAAATGGTCGAAATCAGCCGATTTCATAGAGAATTGCTTATTTTTTTTCGCAATTTCATTTTTTAAATTGGAAAAAAAACTTTCTCCGTGCATTTCATATGTCCAAAGGTGCAATTTTGCAACATTCGTTTTTCCATACAAGTCTGCATACAATTTTGGTGGGGTTGGCATACAAAATAGGTTTGACTACCCTTGATTGTCCACGTGGTCTAAAATTCAAGACTATAGAAATTTAGATATAATTTTTTTAAATCAGATTAAATGCAAGCACTTAAAAAGTCCAAATTTGACAATTCAAAGGAAATGAAAATTAAAAACAAACCGAATTCGGTAGTTAAAAAATCGGTAAAATTTAGATCGGTAAACCATTTGTCAAAATGAACATCATTTCACCAAATTTTACCGAATTCGGTAAACTTTGAAAATACAAGTGTGTAGAATGCTTAAATGCTTAACTTTACCTAACTAAGATACCAAATCAATCAAAAAATACCTTGAAAAGTTATTTAGATTTTCGAATATTTACGTATCATTTTCCTAAATTCTTAAAATTCTTAATTCTTTAATTCCGTAGTTCCATAATTTTTAATTTCTTTATTCCTTTATTCTTTAATTCCTTAATTCCTATTTTTGTTATATTCGTACCATTTTTTAAAAAATAATCAAAACTGTAGAATTCTTAAATTCTTGAATGCTACCATTTTTATTACCATTTTAGTTAACGAAAATCTAATAACTTTGGAGTCATATTTTAGGTTAGAGAATTTTTAAGAAAAAAATAATACACAAATAAATAATACTGATTTCTCTGACTGACTCTTTTTTTATTTACTTTTTCTTATCAAGTTTCTAAATGCTTTAATTTCTATTTTGTATTTTGGATTTTTGTTTTTGCTTAAATTATTGTTATGGATTTGCCTTCATCCGAGCAAAGGTAAACTTGTCCATAAAATAAGATTCGGCTTCATGAGGCAATGCAGGATTTAAAATTTTATTTATTGAATACAACTTTATTTGAATGTTTGTGATTTTTTCGTTCCTTCCGACGAGCCCTTAAACATAAAACGAGTTTAATGAAAAAAATATTATGAAACTCTGTGTTTGTCACGAAATTATTTTTCTTAAATTGGCGCAGATTTCTCAACCACCATGCAAAGAGAAAAAAGATTGTTTGCTGAAACATTTCTTTCCTTAACGAAATTAATATGATTGTTTCTTAGTGTACACTAAAGTACCAAATTTGTTCTAAAATATCTGAAATATTCTGAGAAATCCTTTCTTCTTAAGCAAAATAGCATTTATTGTTTTTCAATTTTCTGTCTAAAACCTAGATTGTTTGCTAATAAAACATTTAAATTTGATGTAAAAATTATACTAATTGCACCTTGCATCTTTAGCAGCAGACAAAAAAATCCCAAATGTCCATACTAAAACTCGCAGCGTGAATTGCCCATGTGAGAGCTAGTTGGCAAAGATTGGTCCGTGTGTGTGTGCCCGACACAGATCTCGCTCAAGTGTGAGAGGATGATGCGGTCAGCCACCAGCTAAATTGTCTTGTTTGCACAAACGAAGCTACTAAATAACAAAATACACCGAAAAAATATACACAAACACACACGAGGCGAAAACCAAAAAAAAACTCGTACCGACTGTACTTTGGCAGTTAGTCGAAAGAGCGGTCGTAAAACTGAAAATGAATGGCGAAAAAGTGTGACCAAAGTGATCGCAGAGAAAAACAACAAAAAAAACCGACCGGCAATAAAGAACGGATGTTTTTTTGTGACGTGACGTAATTTGCGGATGGACCCCCTGTTCTCGCAAGTGTGCAAATTTCATTATCACCTCAGCTGTGGGATGTTAAGTTGTGAGTAGAAGTAGATAAACAGCGCGTTGCTTTTGCGAGCCAAATAGATTTGTTGTTTTAAGTGGAAATGTTCAAATTTAAGCATTGAAAACTGATAACGAAACCCGCTGAGATTGCTGCTGTACTTCAAGTAATGCCTATTCATTTGTATTTATACGTTTTAAAAAGGCAATCCATCAGTTCAGATCAAAACGTATCGTTGAAGATCTTGGAAACCTTTCGACCTGAGACGAAGAAGGTCAATCTCCTATGTAGCGTGAAAGTTTGGCCGCACTCATTAAATGCATTCGTTTCGAGCGAACTTAATGACAATTGGCAATTACGAGGGCCCAAATTCAGCTGGGTTCAATCAACTTGGAATTGTGTGGCCATCATTTGCCTATCCTGGCCTTGGGTGGCGCTGGCCGTGCCTTCGAACGAGACATGTGAGATTTCGGATGAGGAAAATGGGCTCCGCTTCTTGTGCACGAAGATGATGATGATGACGATGGTTCATTTCTCTTTTTCATCAGAAGGTGCCTTTCGTGATTCGCGATTTCACGTCTTTACAGGCGAAAGGGAAATAGATCAATAGTATTGACGTTGTTATTTTTGCTCGAATTGCAAAACATTAAAAAAAATCTATAGGAAATGAAAAAAATACGAAATAAAACTTAACAGTCAAGTTATTCTCTGAGATTTCGGTCTTTATTTTTTTTTATCCGGCTGAAACTTTTTTGGTGCCTTTGGTATGCCCAAAGAAGCCATTAGTTTGCCCATATAATTTTCCATACAAATTTGGCAGCTGTCCATACAAAAATGATACATGATAATTCAAAAATCTATATCTTTAAAAGGAATTTTTGATCGATTTGGTGTCTTCGGCAAAGTGATATTCTGATTAAGTGCACCGTTTCCAAGTTCTAACCATTTTTAGGTAAATTTTTTGAAAATAGTCCCAGTTATTCTTTTTGCCTTCCTCATCTCACTGAGTCATGGCTATAAAATCACTTGAAAAATGAACTTCTTAAATACACCTCTCAGATATACCTTCACGTATACCTATCGACTCAGAATCAAATTCTGAACAAATGACTGTGGGGATGTGTGTAGACACGATTTTTTTCCACACGATTATCTCAGAACTAGAGCGTCCAATTTCCCGGAAATTCCCGGGAAATTTGAAATTTAACGAAAATTATTCTAACCCTGTTTCTGATTAATCTTTTGCAACGAAATTGTATAGAACAGCAACTTTAATAGTCAAAATGAGTGTGAGAATCAATATTGAACAATGGCTTGACTGCTTGTAAAAAATCATGCAACTTTGAGAAAATATATAAACTTTCTAATTTTTAAATCTTACAAATCGTCCCAAATGAAAGAAAATATTAATAGTATTTTTGTTGAGAAGGATTTTTTAAATCAAAGTGTTTGGATCTCAGTGACCATAAAGTTAAAATAATAATACCAAAAAATTCAACTAACTTAATTTACCTTAAAAATCTATTTTTAGCGCTTTTTAACTTGAAACACTATTTCATGAAATCAGAACTCAAAGTTTTCAAATATTTGAAGCGAGCTTTTGAAAAATAGTTGCATTCTTCGGGTAACTTTCTTATGATATGAAGTTGTTTTTTAATAGTTTTTCATGGTTTTATGATATGATTTTAGTTATATGGTATTCAGCCTAATAAATTAATTAGATCAAAATAATTTTGAGTATTTCAAAGTGGTTGAAATTCAACAATATTTTTGATATATAACCCTCTTGCGCCCTTGGTAGCTCACGTGTTTCATAAATTTTTAACTTCAATCTGTAATTTCTCGAATACTTAGAAACAAATTCTTCTCACACAAACCTTTTTTAAAAATTTAATTATATCAGTTCAATTTCCATCCAACATGTTCAAGATAAAAAAAAAGTCAAACAAATCTCAATGTTGATCTTGGCCGGAAGATGTAAATATCTTATTTTCAAATGATATTACAAAAAAACCATTAAAAAAGGTTGTCAAAAATAAAAAAAGTTTATATTCATTCCATAACAGCGTAAGTTTTGTGGTCCAACATATAAGCAAACAATATTCCTAGTGGTGAAAGCTTCAGAAATAAATATTATCTGAATTAATCATTGACATTAAATTTACAGACAAACTGATTAGTTCAATATGAACAGTACCTAGATGGAAATAAATAAAATCAAATAAGGTTCTCAAATTATTATTTTTTGTATAATTTCAAAACATTGATGCCAAAAAGGTAGGAAAATGTTTACTTCTGCTTGTATTTCGGGAATTCCCGGGAAATTTACAAATTTCCCAGGAAACGGGAAATATTATTTTCAGAACTGACTGGAATTTTGGCCGGATCCGCCTTATTCTGTTTGTTTTGGGGTCCCCTAAGACCCTATTAAATTTTATTCTGTTTAGTGAAGTACTTTTAAAGTTATGCCATGATTTTTTTGTAGGGTGATTTTTGCCTAACCTCAAAGGCCGGGTCCTTTTGCTTACGCGCGAGGGTCGCGCAGCATGCATATCGCCCGGTTGTCACATTGATTAACGAAAGTCGCCATCAATATCTTTTCACTTGCGCTAACGATTTCAAAGCGCTTAAGATATAAAATTGCTTCCAACTACCGGCAACATGTTCTTTTGACCATTACTTAGTCACTCACTTGAAAAATAATCCCGAAAAATGTAAATAATTAGCAAGCACCAACAAAAAAAACAAACGCGCTAAGTCTTTTGACGTTTCAATTTTGACTACACATTCCAATCGAATGCTGAAAAAACCGAGCAAGGAGCGAAGGCAAATAAAGAACAATGAGTGCCACCAACACCACCAACATGCTGGTGCAGCGCCTGTTAGAGTGAGCAAGTGCTGCCAGGAAACTTTCGCTATGAATGCTACTTTTCATGAGTGTTCGCTTAAAATTTGATCAATTTTGGCAGCACTAAGCAGACCCAAAAGAGCGCTGGAAGAAAAAAAAAGAACTAAGCTGAAAATAGAAAAATGGGCGTGGCCCTATGCACTCGACTGATTAGAATGCACTTTTGAAATATTTTTTTTAAATGCAAAAAGTTGCTCTACTCGTTGGTGTACTTTGTTTTAGTGAATTTCAAGGAACAATCCAGATTATCCAGCATAATTCAAACACGACCGCTTATTAGGCTTAAAATGGGCATATTTCCCCTATACATTGGTCTATGGTAAAGCCCGGAAACAGTTTTTTTTTTTCTAAAATATTAACTCTTTAGAGATGGAACTTTGGACCTTGGTTTTGGTTTGAAACCTTGGCATAACATTTTGGTCTCAAAAGGTATAACAATATCACTTTTATAACATTAGACAGGGATGCCAGAACTTCAAACTTTTAGGCTCGTTTGAAAGGCTTCAAAAAAGTAAATATCACCTAAGTGGCCATAACTTGAGAACGGGAGGCCAAATATGTTATAGAAAGATTCGGAAGATTATTTCCTTGAATTCTTAAAAACTAATAAATCCGTACTGAATTGTAGAATAATAGAATTATGATATGACCAAAATCTTTTTTTTTCTTCTTATTTTTATTTTTGAAGTCAAATTTGAGTTCTCCGACCCCACATTAGATCTTTTTTAGCTGTTTTAGAATCAAATTTCAAGTCCACAAAAAAAAAACAAAAAAAAAACACAAAAACCCACATTTTGAAAGAAATAACTATAAAAAAAATTGTTTTTGAAATTGGTTGAAAAATGTTTTTCCGAATTTTCAGATCCTGTCCAGTGTCTAGTGGTGGGGTTAGGGTTGATTTTGAAATTTGAAGACATTTTTAAAGGTCCTACTGGTCGCATAAATGTCCCCTGGTTCCCTGGTCGCACAAATGTCTCATATGCATTTTCATCACTTTTGAGTTAATGATGTTCAAAATCAATCATGTGATCTTTCTGGGACCGTGGTGTAAGGGTAAGCGTGGTTGCCTCTCACTCAGTCGGCCTGGGTTTGATCCCAGAAGGTCCCGGTGGCAAATTTTGAGACGAGATTTGTCTGATTACGCCTTCCGTCGGACAGGGGAGTATGTTGGCCCCGGTCTAACCAAGAGGTTAGGTCGTTAGCTCAGTCTAGGTGTAGGAGTCGTCTCCCTGGGCACTGCCTCGGTGGAGTCGCTGGTAGACAGTTGGACTAACAATCCAAAGGTCTTCAGTTCGAATCCCGGGGTGGATGGAAGCTTAGGTGTAAAAAGAGGTTTGCAATTGCCTCAACAATCAAGCCTTCGGACACCTAGTGTCGAGTAGGAATTTCGCAATCGAGAACGCCAAGGCAATGCTGTAGAGCGAATAATTTGATTTTTTGATTTGAACTTTCCTACAACATCCAGTACTTTGTTCTAAAATCCCATAGTTCATCCCATTGAGTGGCTTATATTGGCAAATGACCATCTCTTAGTCATCGAACTTTGGTGGCCGATACAGCAGATGCGCGGTTCTACATGTCAAAGGACTTGGGTTCGAGTCTCGATATCGGCACTTTTTTTTAATTGATTTTTTAATTGTCCAGGCAACTCAGCAGGAGGAGAAGCAGCTGGAAAGAAGAAAATTAGCGCCGAAACGTAAGAAAATTCGTTTAAACATTGTGTTCTTATTCGTCGAAAAATATCAATCTAAACAAAGCAAGTTAAAAAAAAGTAAAATTACCCCCAGTATTGCAGTGCACAAAAAAAAAAAATACAGTGCTTGTCCACTAGCTTGGCGTGCCAGCACAGGTGACTCACTGCTGGTCAAATTCGAAACCGGAGCCGTGGCCAGTCCGCTGGAGAGTCGGCCCAAGTGTGACCCGGTTTTACGATGGTTTTTTTTTCGGGTCGACATTTGTGCTGCACAAATGGTGCAAATGGAACGAAAAACTTATAATGACAGAGACCAGAGTGGAAATTTGATACTGTTGGTTTTTTGTTTGTTCTTTTTGGATTACTGGTTGTGCTTTTGAATGGAAGAACAAAAAAGTATGCAAAGTGTTTTCAAAGTTGGCTGCATAAAAAAATATTTGTTTTAAGTTATGCACGAATTTTATTTGAAGATTTTAATATTCGAATTACGACCGAAAGTTCCACCAAATTCTAGGCCAAACATCAACCCGCGTTCACGCATCGGTGATGAACTCCAGCCCGAGAGAGAGAGAGAGATACGGAGAGTGAGTAACCTCACACAGTTTAACATTCGGCGGAACACGCTTCGTTTATTTGTTTGACCTTTCGTGAGTCAACTTCACACTTGCTGCTCGAGAGCTGCTGCTTCTCAAACAAATAAAATTCGTCGTCCAGCGCGCGGCTTTCATAGTCAACTCCGGACAACGATGATGATGATAATCTTCTTCATCGAGAAGAAACATAAACAAAAACACAGAGCACAGCGTCTTCGGGCAATCATCCAAATGTGTTTTTTTTTTTTAAAGAAGGGTAAACTGCATTTTTATTTTGAAATTATTTTACATTTTGATCTTTTGATTCAAAATTTAACCGTTTTCAATTTTTCTAAGTGTGACCTGTACCAGTATATAATATCTACGCTCCAATCCCCTTATTATTTTGCATTTCAATAAAAAGCTGACACGAAACGCATGTCCAACGCATGCTCTTGCGGCGGATGAACTTCATAATATTGACTTCATTGTTTCTCGTTGAGCTCATAGCGGCACTTCTGCACATTATCATAACCAACGACGGTTTGCTGTTGTTGTGGCCAAACAGCTCAACAGTCAACTCGCGTCTTTCTCCCTTCAACCGTCTCGCCCCAGCTGCTATAATGCACTTTTTCCTTTTCTTCAATTCAAATGTTCAAATAGAGTGTGGTGGCTAAGCGGGATGATCTTTATCGTGGCAATTTATTATTTCAAAAGGGGAATACTTATAGGGTAGTGGGGCCTTTTTTGGCACATGGTTGAATAATTATTATTGTTAATTTGTTTCAAATAAGTATTGAACTGGAAGATAAGATCTATTTAAATTTTGATTTTGTCTGATTCTGAGCAATTCTCTACGAAATCGGTATTTTTTTTTAATTTTAATTTTTGTATATTTTAATCCGGCTGAATCTTTTTTGGTGCCTTCGGTATGCCCAAAGAAGCCATTTTGCATCATTAGTTTGTCCATATAATTTTCCATACAAATTTGGCAGCTGGCCATACAAAAATGATGTATGAAAATTCAAAAATCTGTATTTTTGATCGATTTGTTGTCTTCGGCAAAGTTGTAGGTATGGATACGGACTACACTGAAAAAAAAAATGATACACGGTAAAAAATTTTTTGGTCACTAAAACTTGATTTGCAACAAAAAACACTATTTTTAATATTTTTTATATGTTTTATAGGACATCAAATGCCATCTTTTCAGAAATTTCCAGGTTGTGCAAAAAATGTTTGACCGAGTTATGATTTTTTTTAACCAATACTGATTTAAAAAAACGAAATATTGGTCGCAAAAATTGTTCAACTCCATTTTTCGATGTAAAATCAGATTTGCAATCAAAAAGTACTTTAGTGAAATTTCAATAAAGTGCACAGTTTTCAAGTTAAAGCCTTTTTTAGGTAACTTTTTTGAAAAAAGTCGCAATTTTTCATTTAAAAAATAGTGCACATGTTTGCCCACTTTTGAAAAAAATATTTTTGAAAAGCTGAGAAAATTCTATATTTGAACATTGTTGATACGACCCTTAGTTGCTGAGATATTGCCATGTAAAGCAGGAAAATTGCTGTTTTCTAAGTCTCACCCAAACAACCCACCATTTTCTAACGTCGAATCTCAGCAACTAATGGTTCGATTTTAAATGTTAAAATATGAAACATTTGTGAAATTTTCCGATCTTTTTGAAAACAATATTTTCAAAAATTTTAAATCAAGACTAACATTTTAAAAGTACCAAACATTCGATAATACGCCCTTTTGAAATGTTAGTCTTGATTTAAACATTTTGAAAATATTGTTTTCGAAAAGATCGGAAACTTTCACGAATGTTTTATATTTTAACATTGCGCACTAATTTAAAAAAAAAACGAAAAACTGCGACTTTTTTCAAAAAAGTTACCTAAAAATGGCTTTAACGGTGCCTCTTATCAAAATTAAACTAAAGTACTTTTTGATTCCAAATATGATTTTACATCGAAAAATGATGTTGAAAATTTTTTTGCGACCATTGTTTCGATTTTTTGAAAAAATCAGTATTGATTAAAAAAATCATAACTCGGTCAAAGATTTTTTGCACAACAAAAATTTTTTGAAAAGTTTGGATTTGATGTCCGCAAAAACATATAAAAAAATAATAAAAAATAAAAACAGTGTTTTTTTTTTGCAAATCAAGTTTAAGTGACCAAAATTTAAATTTGAAATCACCAAAAAATATTTACTATGCATAATTTTTTTCAGCGTAGTCCTTATCCATACCTACAACTTTGCCGAAGATATCAAATCGATCAAAAAATTCCTTCAAAAGAAACAGATTTTTAAATTTTCATATATCATTTTTGTATGGACAGCTGGGGAGCGGCCGTGGCTGACTGGTTACGGTGTTCGCTTTGTTAGCGAATGGTCCTGGGTCCGATTTCCATCTGCTCCCAACGAGAAAGTATAGGAAATATAAATCTTGAAACTCTGAACATGAACGAAAAATCAAAGTCGCTCGAGTCGGGGTTCGATCCCCCGTACTTTGGATTGGTAAGCAAACCCGAACCCGATTGATGCAAACGTTCTTCAGGGCGGGGCTTGTCGATAAAGCTGAAGTACCTCGCGCTCGGCTAGCCAGCGTAGAAATGGGTCTCCGAAGCTCGGCAGAGCTAACACCTTCCAAATGTCTATGCGAGTTATTTGCATGTATATAATGTTAGATCTAAAAATACATGGAAACAACTCAATTTGTAAGAAGCGGCCGCGTGGTCCCGTTTGGTTGGTTGCACACACACATCCATCATTTTTGTATGGACAGCTGTCAAATTTGTATGGAAAATTATATGGACAAACTAATGATGCAAAATGGCTTCTTTGGGCATACCGAAGGCACCAAAAAAGTTTCAGCCGGATTAAAAAATAAAAAAAATAAAATTCTAAATAAAAACGATTTTGTAGAGAATTGCTCATAAGTGACATTTCAGTTTGACAGATATGCAGTTACTGATTCTTCAGCAATGTTTTCGTTCATTGCCGAATTTCAGCAAAAGTGATGATTACTGAATCGCATTCAGTTATTTATTTTACTGAAATGGTAATCCAAAATTTGCTGTATGATCAGGAGTTCGTCATTCTTGAGTTAAATTATATATGTAGATTTTTTTTTCACTGGAGGCTAAACAAAAATTAAGCAAAATGTTTCTCAAAACTCTTTATAATCACAACAAAATCACGTTCAAACTTTCTCCACCCGCGGAGGAGAGAGGAGGCAAAACACGCAAAAAAGAATCGCTACCGAACTTCTTGTAAGCACCACTTAAAATGATTCATTTCATTTTGTTTTCCCACATTGCTCATTCACAAAAAAGTGACAGGACATTTGTCGTCGTGTGACGTTACACCTGCAAGTGTAGTAGTGAAATAGTTGTTTAACCGAATAATCAAGCTGATGATTTTTTGAGATCCCTTTTACCGATCTTTCGTGCGCGAGAGAGAAGTGCCAAGCTCCCTTCGGATTTTTTCTCTCGATAAGTTTTTTTTGATGATGATTCTTTCATCGCAACAGTATTTTTAAATGACAATTTCTCTTCCTATCTCTCCTTCTCTTTTTCTCGTTCACGACACTCACCGAAGATTATTTGGATTGCTCAGAATACAGCAACGAACGATCTTGGTGACAATCACGTGATAAAAGAAGAGAACCCACACGCTATTGTGACGGTTGCTATACATTCTGATATTTTGGTGCAGGAATAGGGTGAAAAGAAAAAAATATATTTAGAAAAATGTGTGGGGAAAAGCAAAAAAACATCAAAATTCCACCAAAAGTAGCGTCGAATGTGTCGGATCAATGTCAAGTGTGAGATTCTTGATGAAAATTTTATGAGAAACAACTTTGACGAAGACCGAAAACGATCCGCCTTAACTTATTTTTGCCTGAGGAATCGAATCAGAGGGTATCCCTGAGGTCGATTTTTTTTATTGTCATCCTATGCAAGAATCATCAAATGATAGTTTTTTCTATCACTCATTAATCATTATATTAACAACACTGGTAACTATTACGTTTGTTTTTTTTTATTTGAAATTATATCAGGTACTTAAAGAGTTTAAACAAATTTTCAGATCACAGATCGGAAATTACGAAAAAAAAAAATACTTCGAAAATTGTTTTCCAATATCATAAATGTTATGTTGTAAAACGCATTTTGTGACCCTTATTGTTTACAATTTTATGTTTGAAATTCAAAATTTTTCGAGTTACGTGTTGATTAACATGAACTGAATCTACTCGAAGACGTACCGTTCGAGCTAAGATGCCATGAAGTGGGTTCATAGCTTAATTACACGATTATTGCAACCGCCCTAAATTTACGAAACAGCGTTGGTATTGATATTCTTGTGGGTGTGCCGCCCGCCGCCTTTCGTTGAAAAGAAACAATGTTATCTCGAGATCGATTATCGGCGGTGCGGCTTATGTGATGAGGAATTCAAACTAACCTTTGTCGAATTCGTAATCAGCAAGCTGCTCTCTGAAATCGTTGGAAGATGGAATTTATCAATCACTTTGATTAAGCGTTCACCAGTTCGGCTTTGGACTTCCTCAAGTTCTGTAGAGTGAATCAACTCCAAATGCTCCATCGTGAATGAGTAATTGAAGTTATCACACACTCCACAAATAGGCGTCCGCGCACATCATCTTCGTGCGTGAAATTCCTTCGTTAGGAAACGATTTTTCCCCTTAATTCCCCTCCCAACAAATGACGAAAACCAAACCACCCGCGGGTTTAATGATGCCATTTTTAGATGAAGGAGAAGAAATGAAAAGAAAAAAAACGCACGTATCACTAACCAACATCATGGATCTATTTGCGCGGAGATGATTGATCAATCATGGGTCTTTTGGAACGCTTGTTTTTGCTGTTTATTTTGTGAGTGATACATCGCACAGTAATCACATAGTTGGGGGCTTTTTTTCAGCGGATTTAGCGTCAGTTACTGATTGGTGGCTCACTTTTTCTCTTTTTCGGATTTTCATTAACAATAATTGGGACTCTTTTTCGCACGCTATAACTCTGTGTTGCGTCTCGCCAACCTCGACAACATTCCCAATTTAGGGCGATACCAGTCTAAACAAGTCCGTATCGGGTGAGGGGTTTCCCCACCCGCGGTCCCGTCTTCGTCGGCATCGTCGTGTGCCACATTCATCACCTGTTACAACACCAAGAATCTGCGATGATCACACGCAGGAACGCACCTTACGTAATCCGTCGACGACGGTCTGCGTTTTATTTATGGACTTGTTTCCCGTCGATGATTTTTTTTTCGGGAAGGGGGTTGTTGTATCGTAGATAGACTGTTGTTTCATTCTTGTTGCTGCTGCTGCAGCAGCGCTGGAAAATCGATAGAAGGTAGTAATTATGGAACTTTTTTTTTTAATTTCTCTTTGGCAGGCAAAACCAAGATCCAGTGCAGCCGGTGCCAGAAAAAGTGCTCCGGCGAGGTGCTGCGCGTCACGGACCGGTACTTCCACAAGACGTGCTTTCAGTGCACCAAGTGCAACAAATCGCTGGCGACCGGCGGCTTCTTCTCCAAGGATGGCGCCTATTACTGCACCCTGGACTACCAGAAGCTGTACGGCACCAAGTGTGCGGCCTGCAGCCAGTACGTCGAGGGCGAGGTCGTGTCCACGATGGGCAACACATATCATCAAAAGTGCTTCACCTGCAGCAAGTGCAAACAGCCGTTCCAGTCTGGCAGCAAGGTAAGTCCCTCCCGATTACAACACCTCCCCAAGTCCGTATTAGCTAATGACTCTTCTTCTTTCCGAAACGATTTTCCAAAAGGTCACCAACACCGGCAAGGAGGTTCTGTGCGAGGGCTGCGTCAAAGGACCGTCGACTGCGGTGACAAATGCAGCGGTGACGGCCCCCAGCGGACCCACGATGGCCACGACCATCGCGTCCACCACATCACCAAAGAGACAGATCGAGCAGAAGCAGGAGCAGAAGACGATCAAGGAGATCACGTCGAGTCCGACGCGGGCGGCCACCCTGCAGCACCACCAGGAAACGGTCCGGAAGCAGCAGCAGCAGAACGGGCTGGGCAAGGACGTCGACCCGAACGAGTGCGCCGGCTGCCAGCAGCAGCTGAAGGAGGGCCAGGCGCTGATTGCGCTCGACCGGCAGTGGCACATCTGGTGCTTCAAGTAAGTTTAGGGGAGGAAAATTTAAAATTATTAGTTAGAACTAGTAGACCAACCAGAATCAAGCACTGAACAAGTGTCATGTTTGCGATTACTGGCTGATTTTTTTGGTTTGGGTCTAATTGGAAAATTTAAATTAACTTAAATCTTGAATAAAAAAAAATACAATTTCAAATGAATTCAAAACGGCACAATTTTAGAAATTCAAATATTTGAATACAATTCAGGATGGCCACTCAAGTCGGGAAATCGGGAAAAAATGTCGGAAATTCGCCAAAATCCGCCAATAATCGTAAAAAGTCGGGAATTTGTGATTTTGTGTCAGAAAGTCGGGAAAAGTCGGGAATCCCAAGCATACCTGCTTGAAAAAAAAATCTTATTTTTGAATAATTTTGAAATATTTTGTACAATTTTCAAATCAATTTCACTCAATTCTTCTTTAGTAACTTACTTTGAATTTAGGGTTCCTTTTACTATTTCAATCTATTTGAAAATAAAAATGTTTTCTAAGACATTAAAAATCCTACTAAACAGTGGATGTATTTGACACAGATTTGCATTATATTTTTTATGAATCAAAAGTTTTTTTTTCATTTGTTTTTGTTTATCAAACATTACCCTTTTGTTTTCACTCTAACATAAAACAGCAACAAAGTTAATGAAAAACTAATATAAAAATTGAGCCTAATTTTAACGATTATGGCTATCATAAACGTATGATTCTGTTTGATTTTATCAAATTTATTGAATATTTGAAAATAAGATTCCAACCTGTTTTTTTTTTTTGCGGAAATCATAGTTGTTAAACTACATTCATTAGGCTATTTCATTTTTTTTATCCACACGATTCCCTTAAATCTTTTTGTAGTATGGGTAAATTACTTTACATAAAGCTTGATTTGCAGTTATCGGAAAACTTAAATAATGAAAAAATCTTTTTGTTGTTCGTTCTGAATGAAAAAAATATTTTTTTACGTTTTGGAAACATGAAAAAATATTAAATTTGCAAAAAATAAATCTTGCAAATGTTGGTATAAATTGTCTAAAGAATTTGTTCTTTCAATCATTTCACACAAAATAAATGGTAAAACATAAAATCTTAGCAAACTGTTTTTTTTTTCATTCAAAAAAATTCAGGCAGTTAAATACTGACAACTATACTGCCCACCATTGAAAAAACGGCTAATATCCACTTGAATTTCATCAAAATTCAGATGTTCAGATTTGGCTGCCGATGCGAAAAACCAAACGGCTAATATGCCAGTCTTATGGGAAATTGCCTTGACGGAGATTTGGTGACAAACACTAAAACGCGTTTTTTTTCGGAATACTTGATTTGGCATAATAGCCGAATTTTCAATTATGGGCATTATATAAATCAACATTAATTCAAAAAATCAATAACAAAATTTAAAAGGAAACTTAGTAAAAACTTTTTTTTGTATTCTAGATATTTTCTTAATTCTTTGAAAAAATAATAACAGCAATCATGTTTTAAAATGAAGAGTAAAATTTCAATTTCAGTTATTTTTAACTCCAGTTGAAACAAAGTTTCAAAAACAAAAGTTTTGCCAATTTAAAAAACATTGAAATTATAAATAATTTAAAACTTTCAGTTTTTTTTTTCAAAGACTAATTCTGGATTTTTTTTTAAGTTCCGATGAACCCAATTTTCAGTTTTTGCTTTTTGGGTTTTTTTTTTTAAACCGCCTTGAGTCAGGGGTATTAAAAACACCCGAAAAGCAAAATTTTAAAATATGGTTTATTGGACTTATTAAAAAAAAACTCCATAGTTGTTTATGGTTTTGATCCGATTCAAAATAATGAATTTTTATTTTTTTTAATTCATTTACATGTTTTGATAATTGATATTGACTTTTTTTATAAAAAGTTTTTTTAAATCATCTTTTAAATAGGAAATGCCTATTACTTGAGATCTTGGAAAAGTCAGGAATTTGAAAATGAGATTTGAGTGGTCACCTTGGTATAATACAATTGAGACTTAGTTCTCAAAAAACCAAAATTATTTAATTCCTTCAATGGCGGCAAAAATGGCAATTTAGAATATGGCGATTTAGAAAATTGAATTTTAGAATTTTAGAATTTTTGAATTTTTGAATTTTTGAATTTTTGAATTTTTGAATTTTTGAATTTTAGAATTATAGAATTTTATAATTTTAGAATTTTAGAATTTCAGAATTTTAGAATTTTAGAATTTTTGAATTTTTGAATTTTAGAATTTTAGAATTTTAGAATTTTTGAATTTTTGAATTTTAGAATTTTAGAATTTCAGAATTTTAGAATTTTTGAATTTTTGAATTTTTGAATTTTAGAATTTTAGAATTTTAGAATTTTAGAATTTTAGAATTTTCGAATTTTCGAATTTTAGAATTTTAGATATAACTGAAATATATATTAATTTAAGTTAAATTACTCAAAAATACCTGCTGAAAACGGGCGAAAGGTAACCATCAAATAGGAATAATAAATCCATGTAATTGTGATATTCCTGTGCATTTTGACCAAATTAAGTTCTGAACACCGTTTTGTGCTTTTTGATTTCATTTCATTCGATCTAAATTTTAGATATTCACCAAAAACTTTAAAAACTCCGTGTATTTTAATGTATTAAATGTGTTATTATAATATTTTTAAATGTTTTAAAGTAAAATGAAAAAAAAATGCGTGAAAACGTCGGACGAGAACTTACTGAAATTTTCAAGTAATTCGTGTTTAAAATTTAAACTTCTTTACTAACTTTCAATTTCCCCCCGCAGATGCAACGCGTGCGGCATCACCCTCAACGGCGAGTACATGGGCAAGGACGGCGTTCCGTACTGCGAGAAGGACTTCCAGAAGTCGTTCGGCGTCAAGTGCGCGTACTGCAACCGGTACATTAGCGGGAAGGTGCTGCAGGCCGGCGACAACCATCACTTCCACCCGACGTGCGCCCGCTGCACCAAGTGCGGCGATCCGTTCGGCGACGGGGAGGAGATGTACCTGCAGGGCGGTGCCATCTGGCATCCCCGGTGCGGCCCGGGCCCGTCGTCGGCCGATTCCGCCGCGCTGCTGAACGGCGTCGAAAGCAACGGGTTCAACACGGAGACGGAGTTTGACCGAACCAGCACCAGTGCAATGAGTGAGATTCAGGTAGGCGCTTCGGCACTCCGGACTCCGGCCAATAGATCTCGCCTCGCGCGCGTTTAATCCCGCAGGATGCTTATTTATATTATCATTTCGTTGATTAATAATCCAAAACGCGGGCGCGCCCCGGAACCGACGATGGAACCGGGGGAGGGGCGCGTGCGCGTGTTGATTTGTTTCGCTATTTCTTACTGTTAAGTTTATTTTAGTTGTTCTAGCGCAGCATGAGAAGTAATTTGTGCACTGGGGTTTGTTTTTAACTTTATTTTTTCAGTTTTCGTTACGTTCACAAACACCAAGTTTGAGTGGTTCTGTTTATAGTCCTTACACGCATAGAAAGGTTAGTTTTGTTTCTTTATTTTCGTTTTTTCTTTTCATTTTTCCGTTCACTGTTTCTTTCCTTTTTACTTTAATTCTGTATTCTTTCTAATCGAGTTGTTTAACTGTAACTGTGCTAGATTATTCAGTTTATTTTGCCCGTGCGTTACTAATGACCATGCACACTTGCAGTATCACCGCACTACCAGTCCCGGGCTGATCCTGCGAGAGTACAACCGTCAGGGTTACGGTGACGACATCGCCCGTATCTACACGTACAGCTACCTGACGGACGAACCGCACTATCTGCGCAAGCCGATCGAACCGTACGACAAGGCCCCGGTTTCGCCGCACTTTCACCGGCCGCACCAGTACGGCGTCGGGCCCCGGTCCTCGTCCGGATCGCGCTCGCACTCACGCAGTCGCAGCGCCATGAAGGTGCTGGTCGACAGCATCCGGTCGGAGACGCCGCGGCCCAAGAGTCCGGGCATGAACAACGAGGAACCGATCGAGATGAGCCACTATCCGGGCGCGAAAAAGCCGCCGCCGGGCGAGAAACCAAAGATCGAGCGGGACGACTTCCCGGCGCCACCGTACCCGTACACGGACCCCGAGCGGCGCCGCCGCTACTCGGACTCGTACAAGAACATTGAGTCGGACGACGAGGTGGACCACCAGGCGAAGCACCAGCAGCAGGTGGGCGCGGGCCGCGAGGACAAGGAGAACCAGACTGAGCGGTAAGTGGAATGGTGTTGTTGTTGTTGTTTTTTTTTAATTAATTTTAATCTTCAAATGCTTAAAAACGCAATTTCTGATGGATTTCCATGACTGTAAATTGATATATTTTAATTTTAGACATATACACAGACATTAAAAAAACACAAGTGGCATCTCTGCCGCGTTGGTGTCTGAGGGAGGTCTTAGACTGACAAAAAAAACGAACTCGCACTTTTTCTTTTTTGACTGTTTACCAAACTCGCAAACACAGCAAACGCAGACAAACCGTCCAACAGTTTGAGTTTGTTTGTCGTAGTCTAATATCTCATTTAGGAAAGGTTGTTAAGATCAGGGTGGCCACTCGAATCTCATTTTGAAAGTCCCGACTTTTCCACAACCTCAAATAATAGTAATTTGTCACCCAAAAAAAAACATAGCTAGAAGGAGCCCGTGCGAACAGGGAACAATGCAAATTTTTTAAAGAGATTAGACCCATATGGCGATTAGGGGGCTCCTATCCGATAAAGTCAAAAAATCTGCCAAAAATCGGGGAAATTTCAGATTTTTTGTCAAAAAGTCGCAAAAAATCGGGAATCCTAAACATACCTGTTTAAAAATAATTTTCTAACTCTTGCATAAGTTTGTAAAATGTTGTACAATTTTCTATTTCACTTCTTCTTCTTTAGTAACTTACTTTAAATTTGAGGTCTCTTTGAAAAAATATTTGAGAATGAAAGGTTATTTAAGACATTGAAAATCCAGATAAATATTGGATTTTACACATATTTTCAAAATATTTTTATGAATCAAAAGTTCATGAAAAGCTAATTTAAAATTAAAGCTCAATTTTAACGATAATGTCCATCATTCTGTTTTATTTTTGTCACGATGATTGAATATTTGAAAAAAAACTTGAGTTTGGCAATGTTTTATTTGGGGTATTTTTAATGTTTAACTAAAGAGCAATTCTCTAAGAAATCGGTATTTTTTAGGAATTTTAATTTTTGTATTTTTTAATCCGAATGAAACTTTTTTGGTGCCTTCGGTATGCCCAAAGAAGCTATTTTGCATCATTAGTCCATACAAATTTGGCAGCTGTCTATACAAAAACGATGTTTGAAAATTCATAAATCTGTATCTTTTGAAGGAATTTTTTGATCGATTTGGTGTCATCGGCAAAGTTGTAGGTATGGACTACACTGAAAAAAAAAATGATACAAGGTGAAATTTTTTTGGTGATTTTTAATTTCACTTTTTGTCACTGAAACTTGATTTGCAAAAAAAATACTATTTTTGATTTTTATTTTATTTTCTGATATGTTTTAGGGGACATAGGCCAAGGTTTGATACCTAAGAGCATGCAATGGCACTGACCTTGTTGCGTGCTCTTCGGTTGACGTCCACGTAAGGAACATCCTGGAAGGAGCGTAACTAACTACATCCGTAGTTCTGTTAGATCATCCGAATTATCTTGATCAGAACAGTATAGCTCTGGTTCCTTGCGAGTGTCCTATTTTCTTACCTCCACGTTGGCTTGGTTCTCATGATGACCTAGCTGGTGGCCTGTGGAAACGGATCGTAAACCTTTGACCACCGCGGGTCAGAGTCGAGACGGCTAAAAGAAAGGGGCGCAACAATGTGGGAAAGGGAAGTAATTTGTGATTGTAGACGGTATTGTTTTGATTCGTAGTATGTTGAGTCAACTGCTGTGGATGTACCTGAAACATCGCACAACGGGGTTTCTCTTCTCTTCATTCTCAGCTACCACCTATCTCCTATTTTTATTTCTCTTCTGATTCCCAATTCTTCACTGATTCTTTTACTTAATATCCAACATTTGATTTTAATTTTACTAACTTTTGATTCTCTTATCTCTCAAAGATTTTCCAATCTTTTCTATCAATTGATACTGCTGTAACAAACTTTGTTTAGTTTTTTTTTCCTTAAAAATATACTTTTCTTTAATGTACTTGTAATATCAAGTCTATTTATCATTCGCCTAATCTTTTTTGATTTTATTTGCGAATTTATTTATTTGAATAATTCTTTATCTTTCCTATAAATTATCTTTACTATAATCTAAGCTTGTTTTGTATCTCTTTTTATTAACTATTGTCTAATTTTACATCTAATACATCTAGCTTCTCATTTTTATTCTTCAAAATACGCTCATCATTCTCTTACTATTGATACTTGATTTTTATAAAATAAATTATCTTTTACTGTCAATTGTTTTCAATCTTCACCCTTTTTTTTCAAACAAGTGAGGTTTGAGCCCTTACTCAATTTATGGAATAGTTAAAGGATTAACACAAATATTACTATTGTATTTTTGGTAAACTTTTAAAACATGCTTAGGACCAAAAATTGTAACAAAACACCGCGACAAAAGAAATAGCAACATCTAAACACGACTCAACACTAGGAAAAATTTCAGGAGAAAACAAAACACAGTAAATAACAATTAGTTTTTGAATTCAAACTAAAAATAAAAGAGGTTTTTGCTTTAATGAAAGTTGATAGGCACACTAAAGATGGTTAGGCGCTTATACTTACATCAAACGCTACGTAATGTACCACCCCCGTCCGAGTTAAAATGCGTAACCGGAAAAGAAGGTGTGCATGCCTGGCACGAACACTCAAAGCGTGTTCTAGCGTGCTGCTCGTACTGACTCAGAGCAAGGGTGAGATGTAGGTGTAAGGGCAGTGCGTGTTCGTCGGGAACCTAGTGCATAAGATCGGTCAAGGCCCGTTCTTACACTGAAAATTGCGAATTGCGAATTGATATGTTTTAGGGGACATAAAATGCAAACTTTTCAGAAATTTCCAGGTTGTGCAAAAAATCTTTGACCGAGTTATACATTTTTTAATCAATACTGATTTTTTCAAAAAATCGAAATATCGGTCGCAAAAATTTTTCAACTTTATTTTTCGATGTAAAATCAAATTTGCAATCAAAAAGTACTTTAGTGAAATTTTGATAAATTGCACCGTTTTCAAGTTACAGCCATTTTTAAGTAACTTTTTTGAAAATAGTCGCAGTTTTTCATTATTTCAAATTAGTGCACATGTTTGCCCACTTTTGAAAAAACTATTTTTGAAAAGCTGAGCGATTTTGAACTTTGTTGATACGACCCTTAGTTGCTGAGATATTGCCATGCAAAGGTTTAAAAACATGTAAATTGATGTTTTCCAAGTATCACCCAAACGACCCACCATTTTCTATCGTCGATATCTCAGCAACTAATGGTCCGATTTACAATGTTAAAATATGAAACATTCGTGAAATTTTCCAATCTTTTCGAAAACAATATTCAGACAAAAAAGTTTCAGTCGGATTAAAAATACAAAAAAATCGAATGACCGAAATCTGAGAGAACTGCTTTATATTTATAAAGTCTTCTCACAAATTTTTTTGTTTCAAAATGTTTTTTTTTTTTTTGAACTTTTTTGTGAGTATAGATTACTATAAATAAAGCATGATGTTCAGTTAATGGAAAACTTAAACATTGAATAAATCTAATCGTTGTTAGTTGTGAATGAAAAAAAATATTTTTTTTGATGACTTAAAAAAATGCACAACATTTTGTAAAAAATAAGCGTTAAAACATGACATCTTATCATACTGAATATTTCATTTAAAAAATAAAATTACAGTGGACTCTCTGGCTGTCGATCTTCTCAATATCAATAACCATATCAGCCAGCTGTCAATAAATTTTCCAGTTCCTTCAAATAGATTGCTTTGATTTTTCGTTCTATAATTTGATAACTCCCGCTCTCGACGGTTCCTTCAATATCGACAAAGAGAGAGTCCACTGTAATAAAACAGTAAAATACTGACAATTAGATACATCTAAATTTATTTAAAAATTATGTATCCAAATTTACAAAACTAAAATGGTTACTTGGTAAATATTTTTTTTAAACTTATATTACTGCCCATGTTCGCATAAATGTCCCATATGCAAAAACAGCAAGCTGAGAAAAACGCATTTGAAGTTTGTCCCACACATAAGGCTACGTGTTAAGTTTTCGCGAAAAAACTGGATTTCCTCCTGATTTCTAGAACAAAGTATTGGATGTTATATGCTTTCCTGGAAGATCTCACGATTTTGAACAAAACTGCATCAATAACTCAAAAACGATGAAAATGCATATGGGACATTTATGCGATCAGGGGCAGTATAGATCTAGATATTTTTTTTTCTAAATTATTTGAAAGAATAATAACAGGTATCATGGAATTTCAAATTCAGCTATCTTAATTTTTTGCCATTTCAAGTTGAAATAAACAATGAGAATATAAGTATTGTTAGGCTTTCGATTGTTTTTCAAAGACTAAGGGCATCTCCACCGCAGAGATCTAATTGCGTGGCAAACCTATCGGTTGGATCCCCATTTTTAGCTTTGCTCCGTAGCTAATACACGTTTTCGCACCGCTGGGAGCTAATTTGGCTACCGAATCAAGCCCACCGCGGGGATCTAATTTATTTATTTTCAAATTCTAGCCGTTTTGTTGATCGAAATCAATAAAACTACATTCTAGCATGATAGAACATGCTTCTAATTGCATTATATGTCCAAATTGGTTGCGTACATCAATAAAATATCATTTTCAAATTTTTAAAAGAGTTCATCCGATTTGCTCCCGACATGTTTGCACCCCAACTTTCGCACCGCGAATAGCAAAGCTAAAGCTAAATTAGCCTTCGAGTTCATTCAGCGAAGAAAAAGTTCATCGGGGATCCGTCGAGTAGCCAAGATAGGTGCTCGAGAAGTCCCCGAGCTGCCGGTGGCTAATGTTTTCAACGATTTTAGAATTATTTGTCTCTGTTTGGTTGAAGTTGCATTTATTTTGATTATCAAATTTGAATGGATATTGAAGAAATCAGTAATTTGGTTCAAAACGACTTTTTTAAATTGAAAAATTGTGATATTTACCATTTTTTAGTATTTTATAAATAAAAAATAATCAACCACCTATATTTGATATAAGCAAATCATCACAGAAAATTTAAACATTTTTGAATTATGTATTAAAATTCAAATATATTTCAAGAATTTTCCTTTTTGTATGCGACTGAAACTCACAAACGTTTTAATAATATTGTATTCGATATAATAATATTGAAAATCCCCGCCGAATCTCATGCATAATTTTGAAATTAAATGGACAGATATAGTTTTTTGGTCGAAATGAGTAAAACAGAAGTTGTCTTTATAGCTGTCGGCCACTATTTCTAGTACCAACCAGCAACCTCTGGATTGTGAGTCCAGTGTGCTGTCCAATTGATCCACACGGATCGAAATGAAGTAAACCAGAGTGAAAACAAACTTAAAAGTTATCATACAAATATCTATTAACTGACTGAAAAACTCAATAGTAAAAAAAAATAATTTGGAAATTCTAAATAAAAAGTATGCAGAATTGAATAATAATTTAAATATTAAAGTATTTAATTTATTCAGAAATTACATGTCGAAATAACAAATGCTACAAAATCTGAAATTAAGAAATTCCAAAATATAAATTTACGAAAACCCGAAATTCTTATATTTAAAAACACCATTTTTATCAAAAATTGAATTCAAAATCAGGCTTTCAAAAATGTATGAATTTAAGAATTTGTGAATTTAAAAACTTAAGAATTTGAGAATTAAGAAGAATTAAAAAATTTAAGAATTAAAGAATTAAAGAATTAAAGAATTAAAGAATTAAAGAATTAAAGAATTAAAGAATTAAATAATTAAAGAATTAAAGAATTAAAGAATTAAAGAATTAAAGAATTAAAGAATTAAAGAATTAAAGAATTAAAGAATTAAAGAATTTAAGAATTTAAGAATTTAAGAATTTAAGAATTTAAGAATTTAAATTTAAAATTTAAGAATTTAAGAATTAAGAATTTAAGAATTTAAGAATTTAGGAATTTAAGAATTTAGGAATTTAAGAATTTAAAAATTTAAAAATTTAAAAATTTAAGAATTTAAGAATTTAAGAATTTAAAATTTAAGAATTTAAGAATTTAAGAATTTAAGAATTTAAAATTTAAGAATTTAAGAATTTAAATTTAAGAATTTAAAATTTAAGAATTTAAGAATTTAAAATTTAAATTTAAGAATTTAAATTTAAAATTTAAATTTAAAATTTAAATTTAAATTTAAATTTAAGAATTTAAGAATTTAAGAATTTAAATTTAAAATTTAAATTTAAGAATTTAAAATTTAAGAATTTAAGAATTTAAGAATTTAAATTTAAGAATTTAAGAATTTAAGAATTTAAGAATTTAAAATTTAAGAATTTAAATTTAAGAATTTAAGAATTTAAGAATTTAAGAATTTAAGAATTTAAAATTTAAAATTTAAATTTAAATTTAAAATTTAAGAATTTAAATTTAAGAATTTAAGAATTTAAATTTAAAATTTAAAATTTAAATTTAAGAATTTAAGAATTTAAATTTAAAATTTAAATTTAAAATTTAAGAATTTAAAATTTAAGAATTTAAGAATTTAAATTTAAAATTTAAAATTTAAGAATTTAAGAATTTAAAATTTAAGAATTTAAATTTAAGAATTTAAGAATTTAAGAATTTAAGAATTTAAATTTAAAATTTAAGAATTTAAGATTTAAAATTTAAATTTAAGAATTTAGAATTTAAATTTAAATTTAAATTTAAGAATTTAAGAATTTAAGAATTTAAGAATTTAAGAATTTAAAATTTAAAATTTAAAATTTAAATTTAAGAATTTAAATTTAAGAATTTAAGAATTTAAGAATTTAAGAATTTAAATTTAAGAATTTAAGAATTTAAAATTTAAATTTAAGAATTTAAGAATTTAAGAATTTAAATTTAAGAATTTAAATTTTAAATTTTAAATTTAAGAATTTAAGAATTTAAGAATTTAAGAATTTAAGAATTTAAGAATTTATGAATTTAAATTTAAGAATTTAAAATTTAAAAATTTAAAAATTTAAAATTTAAGAATTTAAGAATTTAAGAATTTAAGAATTTAAGAATTTAAGAATTTAAATTTAAGAATTTAAGAATTTAAGAATTTAAATTTAAGAATTTAAGAATTTAAATTTAAGAATTTAAGAATTTAAGAATTTAAGAATTTAAATTTAAGAATTTAAATTTAAGAATTTAAAATTTAAATTTAAGAATTTAAATTTAAATTTAAGAATTTAAGAATTTAAGAATTTAAAATTTAAGAATTAAATTTAAATTTAAGAATTTAAAATTTAAGAATTTAAAATTTAAGAATTTAAATTTAAGAATTTAAGAATTTAAGAATTTAAGAATTTAAGAATTTAAATTTAAGAATTTAAGAATTTAAAATTTAAGAATTTAAGATTTAAAATTTAAGAATTTAAATTTAAGAATTTAAGAATTTAAATTTAAATTTAAGAATTTAAATTTAAGAATTTAAAATTTAAAATTTAAATTTAAATTTAAGAATTTAAGAATTTAAGAATTTAAGAATTTAAATTTAAGAATTTAAGAATTTAAGAATTTAAAATTTAAGAATTTAAATTTAAGAATTTAAATTTAAGAATTTAAGAATTTAAAATTTAAGAATTTAAAATTTAAGAATTTAAAATTTAAGAATTTAAGAATTTAAGAATTTAAGAATTTAAGAATTTAAGAATTTAAGAATTTAAGAATTTAAGAATTTAAGAATTTAAGAATTTAAATTTAAATTTAAGAATTTAAGAATTTAAGAATTTAAGAATTTAAAATTTAAGAATTTAAATTTAAGAATTTAAGAATTTAAGAATTTAAGAATTTAAAATTTAAGAATTTAAATTTAAGAATTTAAGAATTTAAGAATTTAAGAATTTAAGAATTTAAGAATTTAAGAATTTAAGAATTTAAGAATTTAAAATTTAAGAATTTAAGAATTTAAGAATTTAAAATTTAAATTTAAGAATTTAAGAATTTAAAATTTAAGAATTTAAGAATTTAAAATTTAAGAATTTAAATTTAAATTTAAGAATTTAAATTTAAATTTAAATTTAAGAATTTAAATTTAAATTTAAAATTTAAGAATTTAAGAATTTAAATTTAAATTTAAGAATTTAAATTTAAGAATTTAAGAATTTAAATTTAAGAATTTAAGAATTTAAATTTAAGAATTTAAAATTTAAGAATTTAAGAATTTAAGAATTTAAGAATTTAAAATTTAAGAATTTAAGAATTTAAGAATTTAAAATTTAAGATTTAAATTTAAGAATTTAAGAATTTAAGAATTTAAGAATTTAAGAATTTAAGAATTTAAGAATTTAAGAATTTAAGAATTTAAGAATTTAAGAATTTAAGAATTTAAGAATTTAAGAATTTAAGAATTTAAGAATTCAAGAATTCAAGAATTTAAGAATTTAAGAATTCGACGCCAACATTTCAAAAAGCATCATGTACAAACCATGCGTTTTGAGAAAAACGCATTTGAATGTTGAGCATTCATTTTCAATTCCCATTTTAATATAAAAGCAAAAAAAGATGTTCTAATGATAACAAACGATGAAAAACGTTGCTTTTATTGATACTTGATCATCCAAATTCAATAAAACATTATTTCCGTCATTTTATTTGAGAAAAACAAACATAACTCCTTTTGAAATTACCAACGTCTATATCACCCTGCTGTCATTGTGGGGGGCGCTTTGTTTTGATTCGTTTTTCTTCGCCGAATGTACATGGCGCTTTTTTCATGTTGCTTTTTTTTCGTCACGAGGTTCATGTAGTCTTTTGTTTGACAGGTTGACAGGGCTATATAAACAGGAACTGCTGATGGCAGAGATTTTGTTTATGTTACTTTATTTAAAATCATGATAAAACAGACTTTACTGAAGTAACTTTTGCTCATTTTTGGTGGAGAGGTAGCATATTAGGAGTACTTTCAGAATATGCAATAACCTAGAAAGTGTCATAATGTACATGATGCCTTTTGAAATGTTACCGTCGAATTTAAGAATTTAAGAATTTAAGAATTCAAGAAATTAAGAACAGGATTGCTGGGATTGCTTGTTTTCAAATCCGTATTGGCTTATTTAAAATGTTATGCTTGAATTTTGCTTTTTACTCAATACAAATGACTTGTCTCTTGCGTGTTCGGTAGTAGATCGACAATGCGTTGACCAAAATTAAACAAACACAGCCCCAATCTGACCTAAAAAACGAAACTGCATCACCCCAAATTACCAAAAGTCATTTTTCATGCGTAAATTTGCAGCACGGAAGGGAAAATATCTCCAAACTCGAATAATTGATAACGAAAAATCAATCATCACTCCTAATGTAAACATTTACTGACGTGAGCAGGATAAACTCTATGTTTACAAACTCACATTGGCCCAATCACATTGTTTTGCTTGAAAAAACCATCCGTCAGACGATTTGCTCCCGGTAGATCCCGGAGCTAACCTGAGTTTTGTTTAGATTCGGATGAACACGGATGAACTCGAACCTAAATTAGCTCTCGCACGAGTACCGCGGTGGGCTTGGCGCGGGTGCCAAATTAGCTTTGCAACGCAATTAGGTCCCTGCGGTGGAGATGCCCTAATTGTTTATGTTTTATACGCTGAATCAAAAGCAAGAGTGCTTCCATGTTTGAATTATTTTTTTAGGATTTTGAGATAAGTTTCTGTTTTTTAAAGAAAATTATCAATAGTTTGATTTTATTAAATTGAACTAGATTTTTTTTTCAATGGTCAATAAAGACTTTTTTTATAAAGAGTTTTAAGTTTGAAATCATTCTTTAGATAAAAATGCTTTTTATCTTCATTCCTGGAAAAGCCGAGAAAAAGTCGGGAATTTGAAAATGGATTTGAGTAGTCACCCTGGACTTTAAGTAATTTTTCGGCCCGGCTGTTTTCGTTTAGAATTGTTGTTTATACAAATAATTTAGCATTTCAAGCGTTTTTTTTTTTTTTGCAAGGGTCCTATAAGCTATTGTGTTACATATGTTTATAGGACCTTTAAAAAAAAAACAGAATTTTTTAATGCAAACCATAAGAATTTCAAAAATTAATTCGGTCTACTTTTTTTAAATTAAAACTGGCTAAAAATAAAACACTAAGCAATCTTACCATTTTTCATGCAGACGCCTACGCAAGGAGGAGGAAGAGCTGAGCAAGCTGAAGTCGTCCGGCATGGGCAAGGTCATCCTGAAGGACCTGCAGGAGCAGAAAAAGTACGAAACCTGGAAGCGGGAGAATCTGGATCCGCGGAATGCGTCCCGCACCCCGTCGGCATCGAAGGAACCGACCTACCGGCTGCGGTACGAGTCCCCGGTCGGTGCGTCGCCCTCCCGCAACCTGGACCACCAACGAGCGTCCGAGGATGAATACTTTGACCGATCGACCAGCTACCGCGGCTCCGTGGGTCGTGCCATCGGCAACGCACCCAGCTACAACGGTGAGTTGGTGTCCCTTTCTTCCCCTCCTTCTTCCTCCGTTATCCATCTTTTTTAAGTTGACCTCATTGAAAAAATCACGAAAAATTGCCCACAAACAGCCATTCACTCGTACCGGTCGCCTCCGAAGCCGGGCTACGGATTCAAAACGTCGACGCTGCCACCCTCGTCGCTCAGAAACGGTTACAGCTCTGTAAGTTCTTCTTCGGTGCAGTTGTCTCGCGGGTTTTGCTAGCGCTTCCTCTTCATCCGACCTCTCATCTCCGGTGTGTGCGTGGCTAATGGCTAGTTCCTTACGTGGTGCACTCTCGTCGTCATCATCATCGAGTCTTAATCCTCTACTGTAACCCTGTAATCGTCATGCAACAACTAACAACTAACTCACACATTTGTCTCTTCCAAAAACCTCATTACTGCCTCGCGCGGGATCCTGGACAAAAACCAAAACAAACAAAATCTCACAATCATTCAATCCCCATTCTAATGCCACAGTGGTGAGTTCCTTACGACAAGTACCTAAACCGGGTTACGGCTTGGCCCCTCGTTCGCATACCTTCAGTTCCGCTACCGGTTCCGCTCACGGTGTTCCTGTAAGCTGCTTTTACCGTAGTCTATTATTCTTAATCATGTTTCGAAAAAAAAAATTAAAACACTT